>NC_065513.1:17882321-17902516 GCF_006386435.1 Epinephelus moara
TGTGTGTGTGTGTGTGTGTGTGTGTGTGTGTGTGTGTGTGTGTGTGTTTTAGCGGTGCTTGGCAGCTCCTCTTGGAGGAACCGTAATGACTGATGCTTTATCGCTCTGAGATTGCAAAACCTTGTGTGTTTTACCTGCCTGTGTGGACATTAGCCAATGTGGTGTGTGTGTGTGTGTGTGTGTGTGTGTGTGTGTGTGTGTGTGTGTGTGTGTGTGTGTAAAAAGGGTGTTGGCCATCTGCTTGTGCAGACAGGTGTGTTGCGTCATGACTGAAGTGGAAAAGGGATTTCAGACTGTGTGTGTGCATGTGTGTGTGTTGGCTGGTGCTGAAACTATTAGTCAATCAGAACATTGAGATTAGGCCAACAATTGTAGGCTTAGGTTGTTGTTTATTTTGCTTCTGTTGTTATTTACTTCCCCTTCCAAACAAAGAAATCTTCATTATAAAAATATATATAACTGAACTATTACATAAAGTCACTCAGTCTTTTGCACTACCTTTGAATTAGCACAAATTGAATCATACATATTTATGAAACAACCTTTACAATAACCTTCTTTCACATGAAGCATAAAATAACTGCTTCAAAAGCCTTTTGCTATATATAATGCAAGAAAATTTCAATTTATTTAGAACATCCATACACAAATAAAGGGTGCTCAAAGTGCAAAAAATATTAAAGTGATTTAAAAACAGCAGCATCAAGTTCTGTGGTGGAATCTTTGAACAGCTGGTCGGTCAAGGAAATCTCTTTTTCAACTTCATTAAGTTCTTGTACAAAGTTAACAAGTCAACACAAACTTAATGGCACAGATGTTCTAAATAAACTGACATTTTCTTGCACTGAACTCTGCCTCTCTCCCTGTGAAGCTTTTTTCTGGCTGTCCAGCTCAGTTGTATTGGTGTGCGGGTATCTCCTCTGTTGTCCAGTGTACCGACGCACCCAAGATAAACTTTTTTTGTTGCCCTAAGTAGGCACAGTTTCACAGCAGCCCTTAGACTATATGTAATATCATGATTCCCTCTCTAATATCTGTTTAATGTTGCTGTAAAATCCTCAAAACATTTATCCTTCAAACAGCTTAAGCTTCTTACCTTATACTCAATTTTACAAGATTACATCGAACACATCATGAGAACGTTATATATCCGTTCATCTAGCGTTTTTTTTTTAGTGAAGAGAGTTTGAACGCATCATGATGTAAATCAGTGCAGCCTCTGAGCTGTTAGATGCTAACAGTCCACATTAGCTTGCTCTCCTCTGGCCGAATTTAACATGGATTCGTTATTCATAGAGTAGCATTATCAGGGAAACAACATCCCCAGATGCCTCAGTAGTGAGTTTACTGCATCCTTTTGTCCCGGCGGTGTCCTGAGAATGATCTGTTTGCCCCGTGCACATTTTCTTTGTTAGACCAGTGGTTCTCAAACAGCATACTGAAGTGCCTTGATGCCAATTAAAGTTTGCTGTAGGATTTTGTGATAACAACACACTATTATTGCAGTATTCAACTGGGCCTATACAAAGAGTTATGAATGACTTTTTAATTGACTGTATCAGTATGTTGGGTGCATCCATTTCCCAATAAAGAAGCAAACTCTACCTAAAAATGTAATTTAAATGAAACAGGCACCTATTTGTCGCCATTCCTGCTTGGGAAATTATAAGTGTGTGACACATCAAAAGCCCTGATTGAGTAGGACAATTGATCGCTTTATTGTATGGAGCGAATTAAAACAAAGCACCAGCGAAGACGACCTACCACTGAAAGAAAAAACTGTCAGTAGTCAGCATCAGGAAAGCTACGTGTCTTATTTTTTCTCTCTTAGTGTCTTCTGTCGTGATAAGAGTCATAACACATGTTATAGAAGCTGTTGTGCACAGATATAAATACTGTACAAGTGTGCCCTCAGATTTTGGCTTTCTCATTGGTGTGCCCTGGGGACAGAAAATTTGAAAACCACCATGTTAGACCATGAAGCTTAACGTGGTCCAACAAAACATGCAGAGAGCAAGTCCCCAATACAACACGCTGCGAAACTGATGGAGGAAGACCCCGGCAAGAAACTAGGCCATTGTACATCTTTTGAATTTATTCTCTCCAAGTTCAAAGTTGCCTGAAAGGTATTTTAACCGCTGTCCTACATCTGTGTGTGATGGGAACAGGCCAGGCAGGATCTGTAGCTTTCGGGTGAGACCATAATCAGACTGTGTGACCTCATTCACAATGACACACACACACTCACACAGTTAACCTGCAGTACCCTCAGGCTGTGCTTTTGAAGAGTAACTTTACTTGACTCGTGGTTCCGCAAATTTTCACTGAAGCTTCAGTCTGTGTTTGAACCTGGAAGACAATCGTTCGTCTGTAAACATATCTGTTACCTTTTTAATATGCAGCAGTGACTCAGCCTGTGTCCACTTCATTAGGGGCTTTTTCTTTGGCTCTTTGTTGCTTTGAACACTCTGGTTGATAATGATGCTCTTTGACCTTCCAGGCTGCTATGGTTGTGTTCAGACCGACATCAGCACTGTGTGAAGGTCCCAAAAAATGCTAAAAAAAATAGTTTCCTGTTCTGTTCACACACCCCTATTTCAACAAAATTAGCGTGTGTACGTGGGTTTTATAAACACGGGTTAACCTGTTAGAAAAGGACTATGGACTCCTTTGCTATTGCCAGTAGACCCGAGCTTTGTACACGGCTCTGCATCACAAACAGGTTAGTAAACAATAGAAAGCAGTATGGAGGCCTGTGAAAACTTTACATTGGTTTCTTCTTTTTGTGTATCTCTTATTATTCAGTCTCTCTTTCAAACTTGCCGCAGACCAATTAAGATCAATGTTTGAGCGCTGCTTGGGCAGAGACAGACGTTTTGTGGCGCCACGTCATTGCATCTCACCGGTAAGGGGCTAAAATGAGCAGATTCACCCAGGTGTTGCGTTTCCATCAATGCCATCAGAGCCAGAGCTGATAAATACCTGAGTACCGCAGAGTCATTTGACCCAGGTGTGAATGCCAGTTGTAACCTTTCCCATTACATTAAAAAGCCAGATGTTAGCTGGTGTTTGCGGGTTTTTTGTGCAGTGGAAAATGGCTAATCTCCGTCATATTTTTACTGTGAACCTGTTTATTGTGGAGACGGAGGATGAGATGATTGTCGCTGTAATAACTCTCCAGAGTTGTAAAATCCTGCCTGATAGTTTTATAAACCTCTGTGTGGGCTTCTTACAAACCTTCAGACTTATGGATCTGTTAGTGGCACTGAAATCCCCTTGATCATATTCAGTTTCACCATTACCTCAAGCAACACATCAACATCACCGCAGCCCCAACAGTTTTCATAGTAGATAAATCTCTCAAGTCATTGCTTTGAAAAAATGTTGATTATAGCCACCCACGTTTTCCATACCACTACATCACCATTACCACATAATGATTGTCTATTTTTGGAGCTGCATGGCCCACTCTAACTCTCTGACACTGGCTTTGTTCCTGTAGAAACCATTCTCATGCGAGTCCCGCAAAATGTAACAGCTACAGCAGCTTGGAAAATGGCAAATATGGAGCATTGAATTGGATTAAATTATCACTTATCAGACCACAAATGAAACAAAAATTAGCTAGCTAGCAAACCCTGCAGTCCCTCAGCCAGCCAGGGAAATATGGGAGTGAACGTTTTCAGATCAATACATGGGACTAGATGTCAAGATATATTCTGACCATTATTATTTAGTTTCTCTCAAGTCCCCCAACTGAAGCGCTCCTGTAATGTCAATCACTATTTATCATCGTATCACGGCGGCCAATACCCAATCTGCACTTTCAAAATCTCTCTCTGTGACACATTAACTAACTGCACACACACACACTTATAGACACTTTCACTCTCTCTTTCGATCACTCCGTCGCCATGGTGCTGTGTGTCAACAACATTTTTCGGCCAGCTTGGCTCGTTGAACTCTGACAGCTGATGGATGTTTGGTTTCAGTCTTAACAGGATCATGCACTGTGTGTGTGCGTGTGCGTGTGCGTGTGCGTGTGCGTGTGTGCGTGTGCGTGTGTGTGTGTGTGTGTGTGTGCGTGTGCGTGTGTGTGTCTCAGAAATGGACAGCAGTACCCGATGGATATTTAACACATTAGCTTTGGCAGAGCTGAGAGTGGTGTGAAAACACACTGATTTCCTAAGTGGCAATCATATCAGCCTCGCCGTCAGAGAGGCAGCAGAGAGCAAACATCTGTGTGTGTGTGTGTGTGTGTGTGCGTGTGCGTGTGTGTGTCTCAGAAATGGACAGCAGTACCCGATGGATATTTAACACATTAGCTTTGGCAGAGCTGAGAGTGGTGTGAAAACACACTGATTTCCTAAGTGGCAATCATATCAGCCTCGCCGTCAGAGAGGCAGCAGAGAGCAAACATCTGTGTGTGTGTGTGTGTGTGTGTGCGTGCCCCAGAACATGCACGCAAACTGTTTGTGCACATCATTTAGACATTGACTCCAGCAGTGCTTTACAGTAAACTTTGTCTGTTTATTAGTGTGTGTTTATTTAATAGAATCTGTTTTCTTTGTCTCATTATATTCTGCTGTCTGTGTTTCTTCATGATTTATTTTATCCAACTACAGTTTCATCTGATGCTCAGAGTCGCTTTCTGTCTCTTTATACCTGTGTCTTTCTTGCCTTTCCCTCCGCCACCTCAGGGTTTACGTCTTCCTGTCAGTCTCTAAGTCTCTCCCTGTTGCTGTATTTGCCTGCTCTGCATGCGTGTGTCTTTCCCTGTCTGTCAGTGGTAAGCTGTCTCCTCCCTGCCAGGGTTCAGGGAGCCCTCGGTTCTCCTCGATGTCAGTATCACCCTGAGTTACGACACAAAGGTCTCAGCCTCCTCCTCCACCCACCCTTGTTAGGCCCTCTCGCTCGCTCCCTCCCTCCGTCACTCCCATTCTCCCTCGCCCTATCCATCCTCGTCTCCAGCCGAGAGTCACCCATCCGAAACTATGTTAAAACAGGGTCATCCCCCGGCGTGCACTTAAAGGCTGTCCCTTTAACCTGCTCTGAAATACTTACGGCTATTATTATAGCTTATAAATCATTAAGAAAGTTTAATTATACGAAAATTTCATGGTGGAAATGTGCAAGCTGACACATGGGAAGGGGAATTTAATGGGCCAGCAAGTCCCAGCACCGTGAGGGAAAATATTGAGGTTAGGTTTCTATTTTACAGCATTGCCGGAGGGTTGGGAGACAGGGAGAAAGACAAGAAAGAAGCACTTTCAGAGGGAGAGAGAGGGAGAGGAAAAGGCGAGTGGTGACAATGAGGCCTAGCCTGTATCCAATGCGCAAAAGTAACTTTCTCAATTCACTCTGTAGACCAAAGCTGCTAATATGGCCAGTTGATTTGGGAATGATGAAGACGTTGCCCACCGTACCTTGTGCTGGTTTTCTTAACTAAGATGTATTCCAATTAACACAAGACTTTAATTAGTCGCCATGCCGTAATTTCACTTCGTTAAGGAATGCTGCCTAATTAGAAATTACCATTTGGAGAATTTCTGTAATTGCTGTCACCAAACAATATATGAACATCCCTAACTACTAATGTTACAAAACTTCCCCTGTCCACTTTCTTAATTGTGTCAATATCATTTCAATGTGAACATTATAGGGATATTATTGATATAGCTCGAGCAACAGCCTTTAATTGTGACAGAAATGTAAATTGATCAAACTGTTGGGAGTTAATATCATTAACACTTACCACTGTGCAGATGATGGTAATTAGAAATTAATTGAATTCTGTTGTGGTAACTATAAAATATAAAATGCTGCTACACATTGGAGCATCTGCTCGGGTGTGTGAGTCTGAGTGATTTGACTGTAATGTCTTTGCAATAAAAGAGTTGTCTGTCAAGTGAAAACCGATAGGAATTCAAGTGTTTTTTCAGGGACTCGTTATTATTTTATGGAAATATATATATCACTAGCAGGAAGGAAAAGATTTACATGGGAAATTGCGTCTGATTATGTGGACAAATGTGAAGAGAGATTCACTGAGCTACATACAGGAAAGCAGGGTAAGTTGAGGAAGTAATGTAAATTTTTACATTTTGAAATAATAAATAAATGTATGATTGCACAAACCAACGCCCTCACTCTGTAAAACTCTTACTCAACTTCGTCTTGAAGAAACAACAGTTGCTTTGCACCAGACTGCTGTTGTTTATGAGCACTCCCTTACCCACAACCCCATTCGTCCCTCCCCAGTTCCCTCCCTCCATCCCATCCTCCTTGCCCTCTCTGTCTCTCCTTCATCCTCCCTTCCTGTCTTCCTCTTGTTTTCCATGTGGGCACAAGCGGGGCGCAGCGCCCGCAGCCGGCAGGTTTCCTGGCACGCCGCTCCTCATCCTCTGCCTTTTGTTTCCACCAGTGGACACCCCTTCTCCACTTCTGCTGTGTCAGTAAATATTTATTGGCCTTCCTTTTCCTCACCGCCCCCACTTGTTGGTGTGTATCTGTAGCTGTATATACACGTGTGTGTGTGTTGTTTGCATGGCTACACACACACACACACACACACACACACACACACACACACATGGAGTCCTCCCCAACACGTACACAGCCATACACCACCTCCCACTACCCTGTGTCCGGTGCTGTCACTCACACAATCCAGCAATGCCCCCTCCTCACCCTTTAAAGTCTCACCCTGTCTCTCCACCCACCATCCTCCCTTTCTCTCTCTGTCTCTCCCTCTTCTTCCCTCCATCATGCATGTGGAGAACAGCCGTGACAGGAAAAAGGAAAGAGAGGAGGAAGTTATTGCAGTTTTCTCCTCTCTCTCGCCCTCCCTCTCTACACCCTCACCATGACCAGAGTTCATGCGCTGGAGAGTCAGAGGGGGGAAAAAAAACCCTGTAAATGCATGTGACCTCAGTGAGCAAAACCTCTGCACACTCCCACAACACTGAAAGATGCACACACACACACACACACACACACACAAACACACTCCCTCTCGCTCCCTAGGGCCCTGTGGCCTCGTGCTAGAGAGGGCTTCCTTCCTGCGGTTAAGACAAAGGAAACTGGGGACCGACAGGGGACCTGGGACCGCTGCTTCAAAGCCACAGGAAGCGCTGGTGTTGTCTCTTCCTGTGGAGGGTGTCGGAGCGTGGGGGGCCAGCTGCCTGTGTTTTCACAGCCAGGGACGAACAGGGATGAGTGTGTTTGTGTGTGTGTGTGTCACAGGCAGTGTAGGTAGAGTAGCTGAACACGTTGCACTCCCACTCCGATCCATCCTGTATGACCCGAGATCAGCTGCAAGCAACATGCAGTCATACACACATGCTGTAGGAATAAGAGACAACGCACACTGACATCATCTCTGTGGTGAATCCCGCAGTCGTTAAAAGCCAAATCCAGATGAGGATCATGAACTTAACCACTGTTGATCCACGAGTCTATTGTCCTCATTGATTTATGATAGAAAGAAAATCACTGCCAGAGCATCAGTCAGCCTTTATGTTTGTTTTTCCAGCCCTTGCCACTGTCTTTGCCGACTCTGCACATGCTCGCAATGTGTACATGTCTGTGTGTGTTTGTGTTTGTGCTCCTGTTCCAATGTTGGCGTGTAGGGATTTATGGGGGTGTATGTGTTAGTGTGTCTGCGCCATGTGTTTTCCAACCTTCCGGTGTGCACCCGCATACATGTTTGTTTGTTTTTTCTGTGTTCGCCCTGGCTTCTCTGATGCTCTCCTCTTACTCTCTGGCAGCAACAGGACAGTTAATCAATCAAATATTTAAGCAGTGCTTCAGTGCTCAGTGGGTAGTCCTAGATTATCTGTGGCTGTTGGCAGTGCATGGCGCAGCCACATTATAAGCCTCGTCTCTGACTGGCATCGTCACGGGGCGCTTCGCTCGCTCTCTCTCTCTCTCCTCCTTCCCCTTGGCCTCTGCTCAGTCTTTGCTCACTCCCACTAGCGCTCAACATTTTGTCCTCTTCCTCATTCTCACTCATTTTCTGTCATTCTCTCTCTATCCCTTGTTTTCCTTCCTCTTGTTTGCTTCTCTCTATTCGCACTCTCTCTCTCTGTATAATTGTGGCTTTTCACATTGACTATCTGACAGTGAGCAAGGCCCCTTAAAGAGCTCTCATCTTTATGTCTTTGGCTGTTTCTCTCTTTTCTCTCGCTCTGCATTCTTTCTAGGGATAAGTCTGCCTGTCTCCCCACGGGGATCTCCATTGTGGATTACCATTCAGTTTTCTCCCAATTATCTAGTGGCTTTCGCTGCCTTTGACACATAATTATCAAAGGCCTAAATAATTGTCTTTATTATTGCCGGTGTTTAGATGTAGCGTCAGCGGAGCAGTCGCGAGCAAGGGAGCGTCACGGGGAGAGGAGAGAAATGAAGTATTTATCTCGACCAGAGATTAGCTTAGCATGCTGTTAAATGATGTCTCGTCGCTTATTTCAACTCCTCGTCCAGATAAATAAACATGATTAATATGCTCCCCCTTCCCTCCTTCATGCGCACACCCTCACTTACATATACACACACACACACCCATCGCATATCACATTCTTCGTCAGTGGTGAAAATAAGATTATGCACAACAAAAAGTCTAGCAATTAGCTGGCTTTGTAGCAGGAAACAGCTTAAAGCGCTAAACACTGTACTTTGCTGAGGGCCATGTGAGAGGTCAGGTACAAGATACAGAGGTTAGAGGAAAGTCTCCGCGTGTGCGTGTGTTTGAGTGGCTCCAAATGCGGAGGGGATGGCTATTTCATAGAGCTTGTGAAAAGCTGGATTTAGTAGAATTGTGCCAACCGGGGGGTCAGAAATCTGTGATGTTTGCGGGTCTCTATAGCAACCAGGCCCTCTGCAGAGAAGTCAGAAAAGAAATGGTTTATGAGGAAGAAACAGAGAGGAGGGGGGGGGGAAGAGGGAGAAGGATTTCATAGTTCATCCAGAGTTTGAATGTATGTTGGGTGGGGGGTGAACTCAAAGTCTGCATCATCAGTTGTGACTCAGCTTTGTTATCATGGCTCAGAGGAATGTGAGTGTGATGTGTAGCTGCGGTCAAATTAAATCCAAATCACAGTGAGGGAGTGTGTTTAAAAACAGCGTGTTAGAAATGGGTTAAGAAATTTCTTTTACACCTTTCTTTTTGTGGCGCTAAATTATGAAAATGGCCTTGGTAATTTCATTGAATTCGATTTTTATAAGCCTGTAGTGGTACAGAAGATAGATGAAATGCATCAGACTTGTAATAAACATTTCATCAAGGTGCTCCAGTGAGTAAGGACGCCGCCCTTGAGACTGAGGACTTCGGTTCAGACCCCTGTGATGGGACGCATCATTTCCACTTAAGCTTAAGCTTCTACTTATGTTTTAGAGACAGTGAAAGCCCACTCACTTCAGGGATGCTGTTCTGAAGCCGACCCTGTGGTCTGATCTCGCTGTGAAGTTGGCCAAGGGAAAAGAGAATTTTCCTCATGGGGATCAATAAAGCATTCATAAATATTCTTTGTTGTGCACATATGCCTGTCTGTCTCTCATCTGTCTTCTTTCTCTTCTCATTCCCTCCTTTTTCCTCCTAGTATACTACTCTTGATATCCACTCACCTTCCTCGTATAACCCTCTGCCTCTCTGCTCCCCTTTTCTTCAAAAATTTTTACACGCAAGCCTCCCATGTCCAACCCCCACCCGAGCTTAACTTAGCATATCCAGCTGCTTTAGCGTTAAAGGAAAGGCCAGCAGAGAGGCGGCAAATGTCTCAACATCTGTGTGCTGGTTTTAACTCAACAAGTATTTCCACATGTTTCTCTTCCTATTTTCCCTGTCCGATACAAGACTGATCACAACAGCTGGCCTGTTTCCTTGTTAAAGCTGCAGTCTGCGGTTACATAGTGGATTAGCACATTTAACATTCTGGATAAAGATGGCTAACACTAACACACAAGCTAACATGGTGTAAAAAATTATAACATGATGAGTCATGATGAGACGGCTTAACATGACTACCCACTTGGGAGCCTGTGGCTTTATGGTAACTGGTTTCTAAAGTTAACCATGAGTATCACCCACCTAGCAGAAGACATGGACACGCTTAGATCTAGCTTTCATCATGCAGCTAACCACAGTTGTCATTGTGGCTTGTGAAACATGGGACCCAGTGGTGTCAAAATCATTGTGGTTGAAGGCCACACTGCAGAGAGCACTCTCTCCTGGAGTCATTATTTGTCAACCTATTACCCCAACTGTTACCACAGCCTACCATATGTGTAGGCATTGCGGCAATGAGAGCTGTCAGAAGGGGTGATTGATATAGCCAGTGGTGGGAGATGGAGTTCTTTGGTCTTTAATCTCTGGTTAAGACGTCATCAGGAAAACAGACTTTGTTTGGTGAAAGTTGCTGATTTATTTCCGCCCTTCCTCATTTCAGAAAAAATAAAACACTGTCTTTGAATAGAAAATCACAGCGAAACTTGAGCAGAGAAGTTTGTTAAAGGAGGGCAGGGACAAAGTAGTTTTTTGTTGTATTTCAAACCAGTAAAATGTAGCGAGGGAGAACTTGGTTTTAACTCCGAAAAAGCATTCAGAGGTGCTGAATGTAATCAGTTTGAATGGCTGCGTTAGGATTTCCAAAGGTCTCGTTATCCCGTTTCTTGAAAAACATTTTCTCCCGTCACTCGTCTGCTTGATGAGACAGTCTGTCTACGCAAGATTAATCATGCACTGTCTAAATACTTAAGTCCAGTATTTAAGTTCCAGACGTATCCATCCAGCATCATCCACAACCTAGCTTCACTCCCACCTTACCAGCTGTGCCTCTTTCTTTGTACATCCCTTTATGTTTTTCTAACCACTGTCTGTCATTCACTTGCGTCTACGGCAAACTGCCCCTCTGTTGAGCAGTGCTCTCATATCTGCGCACAGTCATTCCTGCTAACAAATGCACACAATGAAGTGCGTACCCACACACAAAAATAGTTTATTTTGGCATCAGTTACCAATTTTATTAAAGTTCAGTTCCACTTTTAATGTAGCAGTGATATCCAGTGAACCATTCTCATGTTAAGTACATTTTCCATTAAAAAATGCAAAAAAAAAGTTGGACCCAGATGTTTTAAGGGGCATCCAATAGGAGCAAGTAGAGGCCTATTTATCCACTCGGAAAGTGGAAAAAAAAATTCAGCTTTCTGCCCAGACTTGGGTGATGTTTTTGACTGGTCTGAAGTCATGTGCTTAGCGTTTTCCATGGGCAGTCAGTCCACTGTCTCCTGTTTCCTGGCCTCTGCTAGCAGCCCCTATACTCAGGGACTGGCCCGTTTGGCTAGCGCCAGAAAACAGGACCTTGACTGACACCTCCAGTTTTAAAAGGTTGACTTTGCTACTCCCACGGGCCCAGTTCTGCCAGAGGAAAGCTTTTCAACCAAGCGTGGATGAGGAGGGAGTACAGAGAGGAGTGTGTTTCCGTGTGTGTGTGTGAGTGTGTAGGATTTTGTGTGAGCAATCGAATGTGTCTGTGCATACATGTGCAGCGTCTGTCTTCTTTTGTTGTCTATCTCTACAGTTGTGCACTTTTTTTTTTATGCTTATGGTCGTACCTCCCCTCTCAGTCTGCTCTATCCTCCATCCCGGTGAAGACGCTCCAGTGGAAGCCTTATCAGCTGTATGATGTATGAGTCCTTAGCGCCTTAATAGATTCAATTTATCTCTATACACTCCCACTTTAATTTGGCTGGGCAAGGGAAGATGTATTCAAATGCCCACCGTCATTTTGATGCACAGCCAACCTACAGCCAATCTCGCTGGCTGTAGATGGCCGGTTTTACTTGTCTGTGAACGTGTATAAGATGAGTAATTTCTCCAGCCTCAGCCCCCTGTCTGAGTGTCAGGCTCAGATCTATATTAGCAGCAGCTTAAACCCTCCCAAACCATAGCTTTGGACTCCAGTCACAGCTCTATTTTGTTTTATTACAGTTGGACTTTTATAGCCCAATATTTATCCTGTCCTTACATGCAAGCACCACCTAAGCTCTGATATTCCAGTCCCTGCCTTGGCTTTAACATTACCTCGATCTCCCACTGAAGTGCTGGTCTTATTCTCAAGCTCCAAGCCATAAACACCATCATCATTTTAAGCCCCACAGAAGTCTAGTAGTCCACGACAATGCCAAGTTTTTTCTTCCCCTAGATGAAACTTAAGATGAAGCTTTAATGTAGTTAAAATTTGGTCTGTGTGGCCTTAGTGCCTTGTGTAGTTGATTAGTGTATCACCAAACTTAGTGCAATTGTGCAGCTCTGTGCCTTTACCCAGTCCACCAGTCTCTTTCCCAGCTTCACGAAACCTATACAATAAGTGATTGTTAACCTATTGTTGCAAGTCCTGTTCTCTTTTCTTCCCGTTTTATCTTAAAGCAAAGCAGAGTGAAATGGCTCGTTCCCAGGGCCTGGCTTACGGTACTCCTTGGGGTGGGACCAGCGATGTGGGAAGTCTATTGTAGTGCAGTAACAAGTCCTTTGCGTGACATTTTCCTTGGCGTTGACATTCAGAGGGGAATAGGAAGACGGGCCTGCCGAAGCCACATTCTCTGTGACATGTGAAGGGAAAGGGTATTACGAATGGGGACAGAGGTATTTGAACGTGCACAGGGAAGGACATTTGCACAGAACGTGACAAGGACACGCTATGGTGGAGCAGCTCTTTCATATTTCACTTTATAACATTATGCTATACACCAGGTTGAATCTGTATTCGCTGTCCACTGGGCCAGTGCTATCGTGGTCCGGGGAGTAGGCTGACAGTGTGATGGACAGGGAATACATTTTTTATTAGGCAAGTATCTACTGACACAGTGGGTATGCCGTATTAAATAATTTTACTCACATATATGCAATCAAATAGAAGATTTTTTTTCCCTCTAAAGAGGCTATTGTATGTCTTAAAGCTTAAGGTCTCTTTTTTGTCTGAAACAAATTGTTGTCATTAATTGTGATTGTGTCATTAACATGCTGCAAGGCTGACTAACACAAATTTGTTTGCTTTTTTTGTGGCAGATGAATCAGAGGGAAATGCAGGTGAAGAACAGAGTGTGCGCTGTGGCTCTGACTGACTCTGCTCACAACATCTGGCTACAGGAGACCAGCAAAGGCACGCAGGACTGGATGCAGCAGGTGAAACAACCACACATGCGCAAACAACACACAAACGGAAGGCAAACAAAGACGCTGTAAACTGCACAGGGGTCCATTCCTGAGCTCCCATCTTATCATGTATATTCACCCAGCCGTGAGCTGAGGTCTTTCAGATTTCGCTCCTCTCTGATTTCTCCCCGCACAACCCCGCTGACCTTCACAGGTACCCCTGACCAACACCGAGCCTTAGAAGTCATAGAGAACCATTGTTTGCATGTTTTCCCTCGCTGTCTTTTTTTTTTTTTTTTCTTTAAACTAGCCCCCGCTTTTTCTTCCTGGGTGCATGTCAATGAATAACTAAGACAGTCAACCCTCGCTTGTGCGTGTGTACGCGGCTGGGCATGCATATGTGCATGCATGCATGTGTTTATATGTGCTCGTGGGTAAGCGTGTGAGATAGAATGCACGTGCACATGTGCATTTGTGTTAGCTTCATTTTAGCACTTGCCCTTTCTGGTGTGACCTCTGCGCCATACGCAGCACCTGGGCTCACTCAGTATGCACATACAGATGAGGACCATCCAAGACCAGAGCTGCTCGAGAGCCAGGGATGCAAATGTCATGCACACACACACACACACACACACACACACACACACACACACACACACACACACACACACACACACACACACACAGGAAGGGCAGCCCAGAAGGTGCTGCACATCACAGAGGGGAGCTAGCACTGAACCTGCATAATGCCCTGGGTGGTGTATAAATGTGGGTGCCCGTACGAGTGGGTGCATGTGAGGTCGAGGCACCCCAGCAGTGCACTGCTCTGTTCTCCTCGGACAGAGATAATTCCCTCCCTCCGGGGTTCAAGAGGTCACTGGATGGTGGGATGGAGCGATGAGAAGAGGCGAGTAAAAGAGAAGAGATAGGATTTAGAGATCAGCACCTGCTGGGCCAGGTTATACAGACCAAATGGGTCAGACGAGGGGCAACTGACGTCACTGCCAGAAGACAAAATACAGAGTGAAGGTAGGAGAAAATATAAGCAGAGACAGAGGTAGAAAGACCCCATCCATTGACTGAGACAGAAAAAGAAATAAAGTATGGGTAACGTTCAATTATTTAGATCCCGTTGACTGCCGCCGAGAAAGCACAGGTTAGAGCTGTGGAAAAGGAAAACAAAAAGACAGGTAGGATATGAATGGAGTGAATACAGATGGAGGAGAGAAGATGAAGAGATGTATGTGGAGATAGATGAGTAGCATAGTGAGGAGAAGTGAGTGAGGGAGAGAAATGCGAATGATGGTGTACAGCTGGCAGCCTGTCACAGTCTCCAAGGTGTCTCCTGTCACTGTGCTGGCCTGCTGTCACACTCTAGTGGCCTGCCCAGAGCACACACACACACACACGCACACACACTCACATACAGAGTACACTATGGTCATGAATAAACCATCCTAATCCATAGAGATTATACAGCTACTGGAGGAGGTGGGAGAGAGACAGACACAGAGAGAGTGAGCAAAAATTGATACTCAGGACTACTTTCTGAGAAGTTAGGTTGCAGGCTGTCATGTGTGTTATGGTTTAGGAGACTTTTGTACACTTAGCACAGAGTTTCTATCATGGGACTCAGTACTATGGAGAGGTGGAGATACTGTTTTACCACATATTTTTTGCTTAATATTTGCATTCAGATCTTTAATTTCCAAGAACAGTAAGATAATTATGCAACTTATTTTGTAGTCTTTATAAAGCTGTTTTGTACTCATTGTGACGACACAAATCTGTTAGTGAACTCTGGCCAAACATGAGTTTGTAGTGTGTCACGTTATTCTGATGCAGCTTTGGAAGGTAGGAACTACACATCCCTTTTTAAAGGCTCCATGTGTGTATTCCTGTGACACTTGACTGTGTAGTGGATATGGACACCTATGAGAGACCTATTTGGTCCTTGTGAAGGCTCCATTAAATCACCCTGCCATCAGCTGAGTGCAGTGTTTTGTGTCCATTACTCTCTGAGCGTGTGTGTGTGTGTGTGTGTGTCCCTGTTGTTTATGTGAAAGAAGCAGGCTGGCTTCCACTGCGACTTGCAGAAGGCAGCAGGTGGTGGATCGCACACACACTCTCTCTCACACACACATACATATACACATAAAAAGAAGACATCTTTTACACCCCCCTAGAGCATACTTTTAGCTTAATGGTTAGCTTTAGCACTTAGCTCTTGGCCTGTAACTCACCGCTTTTTAAGGATCTTTTAGAATTTAGTTTCTGCATAATGTTGGTGATGGGATTTAATCATAGACTGTATAAAAATAATGGACATAGCCACCATGACATCATTCACTGGATTGTAGACTCCCATTTTGAAGCCTTTGAAGAGTTTGCATTTTGGCAGTCACCATCTTGGATTTTTGGAGCCAGAAGTGACTATATTTGATGAGGGGGTGGAGCTGACACATAGACTGTAGTGACTCCTCGCAGACAGCCTGTTGCTGAAAGCAGCCTTGTCCTTAATTTTGCCTAACATTAGCCTTTATAGAATTTTACAGATGAGTTATATAAAAATTCACCCACTGTACAGTTAGTCGTGAATAACAAAATTAGCTATAGAGACATAACATGAGGGTCAGTGGAGATTGACTCACTTTTAGAGCCAGCCTCAAGTGGCCATTCATGTAACTGCAGTTTTTGGCACCTCACACTGACTTCATTTTTCAGCCCCCGAGGTTGCTGCTTGGATTTAAGTGAAACAAAAAGCACTCTGCAACAATATGTCTTACGGTGTGTGTGCAGTAGTACATGAATGAGTTCATATCTAGCACAAATCCAAACACAGACAGACACACACATACAGACACACATACACAGAGCAGCAGAGGTGGCGGGAGAGTCAAATCTGTTTACATGTTTGTTTCTCTGTCTGCCTTTAGTTCAATGGCACCATTGATCGGCGGACGAGCTGCTTGAAGTGATGATGCTATGCGTCAGAGGCAGCCGATGCGATGTGCCATCCTTTTGTCACGTCGCCCTCCTCTAATCCCAGCCAGCAGGCCTTGCCTTTATGTGACTGCTGTTATGCCTGCGGTCTCCCACAGCACTGGGGCTGTGTCTGCTATGTGTGCGTGTGTGAGTTTGCGTGCACATGTGTGTTGTTGCCTTGACAAATCTATTCAAACCCCGGCCTCCCCACATCTATTGGTAGTGATGGTGGAGGTGAAGGGGGAGGGAGGAGGGCCCTTTGAAAGACTCCCCTCCTTCGCCTCTCTCCAGCCGCCTTCAGCCCACTGCTCCACAGCCCAGCTGACATCTTCCTCCAGACAGACTGAATGAATTAAAGGAGATACAATGAGACACTTGATGTAGCAGTCAAGGAGCCCCACTGCTTCTGTGCTGCTCTACACTGCTCTGCCCTCAAGCCCAGGCTCAGAGGAGAGCACATCTAGGGCACAGCAAAGGATCTAAAAATACACAATATGCCACTGTTTACCAAGATGACTTGTCGTCTTCTCCCGACACTAAACCCCCCCCAGTACTCCTCCCCTCCATCCCCCTTCATCTCTCTGCCGATCTTTCTTCAACCTCTTTGGCTCCTCTGTACTCCTTATACGACTAGCACTTTTGATCGACAAGGCTGAAGAACTCAAATATAAGCAGAAGAGTGAAAGGGCATTTCTACTTATAAAGAGGCGGATTCAGTTTGTGCCTCAGTTGATTTTTATTTATTTTGATTAGATTGGAATAAATCACGCATGAGCCAAACTTAAGTTAAATAACTGGCCTTGTTGTGCACTTTTCCCAACTGAATTTTGTTTACTAATTGATATCTGCTAAGGATTTGCGTATATGGGTCAGATGTTTCATCATGATCATCCCTCACAATGAGCCTCTGTATTTTTCTCCAAGCTTACAGTAGATAAATCACTGGGGGACAAAAATATACATGTCAAGCAGACAGTAACAGAAGAGATTTACTTTGACATAGCTGCAGAAATGTATGTAGACAAAAAAGTAACTGCCAAGACAAGCTCAATTTGGCATCAGTGTCCCTGTGCACCTTTAGTTTTCACACAGAAAAACATAAACATGCCTGGGAGTAGGCTGTTTGTGTGGAGGGGTTAACTTGAGGGATGACAGCTGAGTAGAAGTGTGATGTGACCCTGGATCTTTTTTTGCATGTATGTAGTGTGTGTATGTGTTTTCTTGGAGGGGTTGAAGTGGGAGGCATTTCATAGATTTGTCTATCTACTCCCTCCTCTTACGGGGCCTTGGGAGTCAGGGTTGCTGAGGGCAAAAATGCAAAAACACATGTGTTTGCATGTGCATTTGAGTCTGAGGAGTTCACAACGCTACACAACTTCTTGGGAGACCCCCCGTAATGCAATCACTGACCCACACAGGCGCACACACGCACACACACAAGCATGTGCAACACTGTAATGGCTGTCAGGGGGCCAGGGTGAAAGTAAACAAGGGCAGATAAGCAGTGATTCAGAAGGACGCCAGCTGCACATTCTAATCTCTTTACATTTTCTCTTTCTTCTATTGAACTTTTATCTTATCTGGAGAACGTCTTCTCCAAGCATTCCTCTCAGCCCCCTCTCTCCCTCTCTCCCTTCTCCCTTGTTTTTGTACTAACCTTACAAGCCTCAGCATACCAATCCACATTGCACGGTCAGAAGGGAAAACACACTTTGATATGTTGTCATCTGTTGGCCCAGAGAATGAAAAGTTAAAGCACGGCAATTGTCAGTTGTTTTGAAGTGTGGCACTGATGCAGTTTATTAATTGTGCATTGGATTTAACCCTGATGTGTCTGAAACAATCTAGCAGGTAGGAAGACACAGACAAGACAGTGGCGCCCCCAGAATTTTTTCATAGGGGTGGCCAGATGGGGCCACTGAAAATCTTGGGGTGGCACACCAAAAACAAAAGCCATAACTGAATCTCTGTTATGTTGTTGTCGTACATAGGACATTGAGTTGGGTACCTGCTGAGTAACCAGCGAAAAAATATATTTCTGTAAAGTCATGGGTCCAGGCACAGGTAAAAATGAGCTCAATGCAGATGGGCAGTGGGTGAGAACAAAAATTATCACCTGTGCTCAAGCTGGCCGTGTGGATATTAAGCAGCTTCTGCCTGATCTGACAACTGTATCACACTGCAGCATGACAAAATATGCAGAGAGCATTCGACAAAACATCATTCCGGAGTTGAGGATGCAGCTGACTGATAGCAATGAGGCCGTTATTTTGGATATGTGGACAGATGATTTCCGCAAAATTGGTTAACCTTGTGTCACTTTGCACACATCAACAACAATTGGGAGCTGACTGAGTGAGTGCTTTGCACAACTGAATGGGACTGTACATTACGCAAAATGGTGTAACAGCAAATCAGTATGTTTAATCACGGGTTGGGTCACAGGACTTATATTAAAAGGTTGGGTTGGGTCCAGATTTGACTTGGAGATAATTACGTGTAACAGGTTGGCTCTGGTACTGAGCTTTACAGGTGCAGGCTGGTGTGGGTTTGCAAAGTGGACCCATGCAGGATATAGGCTAGTTGAAAACTATATCCAATGAGAGACAAGATATCATATACTGATATACTTTGGTTTCTCATTTTACAGGATATATTGCTAATAATATGATGTGCACAGACTAATACTGGCACAGTTACCATTTTTCCACAACAGTCCTCTTTTAATGTGTTATGTATGTGTATAAATATATGTTAAGCGATTATGTCAGGGTGGCCGTGGCCCTCCCGGCCACCCCTCGGTGGCGCTACTGAGACAGGAAGATGAAGACAACAAACCCGGATAAAGAGGTCTTCTCCTCTTTCTGACAGTAGTGTTGTCAACCACAGGGGGTTTGAGAGGACTAGGGGTGTTTGCAGGGGGTTATGGGTCAGCAAGCTGGGCAGACACCCTCCCCCAGGGCACCCACTGATCCACCATGGTAGAAGGCCTCAGCTATCCACCACAAACAAATGCCAAGCTGTCTGAGCAACATGTCACAGAGCTTTTAATTGCTTGTTCCTGTCTCTCTCTCTTTCTCTCCCCCCACCTTACTCAGACACACACACACACACACACACACCTCTTTCTCGATTATTGTCTCTCCCCCTTTTCTCCGCACCTGTCCCCCTTCTCTTTGTCTCCTCATTGCCTCATGATTTTTCTCCTCTTCTTTCACCACGTTCCTTTTTCTTTCTAATATCTCTTTCAATTTCAATTAAACTTACTATATATCCATAAAGTGCAAAAAAACCCATATGTTTGAAGCATCAAGATAAAAGACATACATTTTTACATCAAATCCCTTCCCTTATTATATTTCCGTCTTTGAGCATATATTTCCTCTTGTGTGTGGGAGGAATAGCGGAGGATGCTGGTTGCCACTTACTCATTTCCCAAACCCTCCACATGCCATAAGTAGTCTATTGTGTTTGGAGGAGCCACATATAGCATATGATGTGAAATCTGTCCACAGAGTTTTCAATTGTCAATGTCTTTCCTTTCCTCTTCTCCCTATACAGCACTGTTGTAACTGGGTATCGAGTCCAGAGCCCCTGGACACACCACTGGACCCCATGCTGCCAGACTGCCCCCGAGTCTCTGCAGGTATTAAACAAACTGTATGAACACACTCCAACAGTTAAAACATTATTACTCAGTATCTACTTAAAGCATTATCTGGCTCACTTTCAGTTTCCAAATACCCTGATTGTGCGAGGAATTTGACTTGAATAAATTTGGTAGAGTATTGGCACAGTAATTGTAGGTCAAAATGTAGCAGAATTCCACATGTAAGCAGTAGGTGCTGTGTCAGTGTTAGCTAAGCCAAGTGTTTGGTCTACTGTCAGTGTGTAGTATAGTTACAATAGTGGGTGAAGTTTTGAATGTTTTGAATTTTTTATATTCTACTACACTGAACAAAAATATAAACGCAACACTTTTGTTTTTGCTCCCATTTTTCGTGAGCTGGACTCAAAGATCTAAAACTTTTTCTACATACACAAAAGACCATTTCCC
>NC_065513.1:18204622-18359669 GCF_006386435.1 Epinephelus moara
CAGTAAGAAGACAGCAACAGGGGCCAATATATCAGCCAGGCAGACAGGGAGCATTCATTTGCTGTGTGAGGAGAAGTGACTTTGAAGTCTGCCGCAGTGAGGTGAAAGAGCAGCCGTGGCCTCAACCTCTGTGTTTATGTAGCCGCACTAGCCCTGGGAGAGCTCTTAATGAATGATGCGGATAGATGGACACCGCGGCTAAAAGCACACACTTGCACGTCTGTGTGAGGGCCAAGACACACACCAAGGATTTACGCATACTTTCTGCTGAGGTCATGGACATGATGGTGTGCACAGTACATGCAAGAATGTACTTCATGTCTACATGTGTTGTGAACAGAAAAAAATATGTAGCAGCCTCAGGCAGAAGGCTCTGCTGAAATTTGTAAAAGTCTTCTTATACTGCGTTTCACTAAGAGGTTTCAACCATAAGCAGAGACTAACCTGTTAGAAGCAGGCTATGCCAACATCCTCCAGCAATGTCTCTCACTGGCAAGCTTGGTGGCGTCACTTCCTCTGGGAAAAGGATGTTCCTCTTTAGGCTCCCACATGCGCGTCCACAGCCCCACTGAAACAACCTGCCGTCACCTGCATGCCATCGATGAGTAAATTAATTAAGTTTCCACTATGGCCAAAAAAGTAATCATGTGATCAACAGATTATTTCTGCTAATTAATAATTATGCTGTAACAAAGTGACATTTGAGAGCTGTGAGTTCTCATTTCCAAAACAAATGCAGTACACAAAGGTGTTATCAGGTAATATGACAGGTATATGAAAATATCAACTGATAGAAGATGTTTTGGCAGTTCCTCCATTAATTGCAAAAGGGCCTCTAACCCCCTGCAGCTCATCTTGCATCTCTCTCCAGCACGCCTCTAGGAGCATGTTGTCCTTGTTGTGCTGCTGCTGCATGGGGCCTCTGGTGATAAATTATGGATGCAACGCAAAAGCTGTAAAATTTGTTGTATCTTCCATTATCTTCATGTTAAAGGCCACAAAAGCTCTTCAGTGAAGTCAGCCATTAAGAAATGACAGGTATTGCTATCAGGCTTCTTTATAGCCTATTACCTGCAATGACAGCAGCTGCTGCTGCACCACTGTACGGCCTATCACATTATTTGCAGCTAAAGTCAGCTACTGTGTCATTTCGCCTCATTTTCTTGACAGTGCTATCATAAATCCATTGGGCTGCAGGGGAAACTGTCGACTACCTCGATTATCTTCATAGCCTGAATGAATTCTGAAATGTATGTAACAGGCAATGACTGTTATGGATCAGGAGCCAGGGCCATATTCTCGCTAACTCTGTCTCTCTCCCTCCTTGTCTCTCTCTCAGGTGATGTGCCGATCGAGGGCTTGAGGGCTCTGATATTCGCATAAAATTGAGTAAAGTAGGTGAACTTTGAAGCACACGGTGACAGCTCATGAGAAGTGACGTCAGTTCCATTTCTTTAAGATATCGTCCAGCTGATTTGTGCTGGTGTGTTTGATTAAATAGAAAAAATCTAGCATAGTAGGAACAGGGTCAACGATAAGATCCACTGGAGCATATCATAGAATTGAATATAATACGTGGCATATGTAGCATGTAGGCATTTAAACATGGCTACATTCTTAAAAGACAAATATATAATCTATTTAACGGTAATATGTCGAGTGCATGTTGTGTTTCATAACAGGCCTGCACAGATGCACTGCCGTACCTGTCAGTGCAAGATTGTGGTTTGCCCCACAGGTGACCTTCGACACATGGTCCACTCGCTCAACAAAGCGGGGGACGACCACAGTTTCATCAGAACCACTGCCAATTTGTCCATAATCATTGTGCCTGCAGGGAGAAGAATATAAGCACATAATTAAAAACATGATTAATTACCTGTGGGGCATCATCTTCATACTGTTTTATCACATTTTAAGCTATATACAGCACCGTTTCAAAGCATGAAAATATTGCACACCTTTCAATTTCTATAGGGTAAAATAAATAATCAAATCAATTAAACTATTGCAGTGAGCAGCTTCCACTGGGGACCATGGAACATATGTGTTTCCTCCCATTTCTACGAATCCTCTTTGTGACAATAACGAGACACAGCCCTATCAGAAGTGAAACACCTCACTAACTAATTAGACTCTCAGGCTGCAGTCTGACAAAATAAAAAGAGGAAAGTGCTTGAAGGAAGACTTGCTCTCCCGCAATTTGCATCTGCCACTTTTTACTGCATCTGTTCCAAGTGCCATTCAACGTTCTCTTCCTCCTTTTGTTGGGAAGTGTTGAGCCCCAACTATTTAAGCTCACCTCCTACCTACCCAGAGCTTTGTTCCTGCTCCTCTGCAGACCAGTAATGAGCCAACCGCCACAAAACCGCTAGGAAATTAATGACTCATTACGGATGGGGCCTAGACCGCTCCACAGCCTCTCCTCCTCCCCCGCTCCACCCCACATGCCCACATGTAATCCTCTCTCTCTCTCTCCCTCTTTCTCTCTCTCTTACTCTCATCCCTTCAGCCCATACAGAAAGACCCCAACACCTCCCTATCAATTAGAGCCTATTACAGGGCTCCCATGCTAGCAGGGCAAAGAAAGAAGGCCTTCACAGCTCAAGAGTGTGTGCAGGAGAGATTGGGAGAGTTGAATGAGGAGCCTTAAGGTGCTCCTTTCACACCCTTGCCCTTATCCATTATGCCAGTCTGTAGAGCCCCCTAGGAGAAACGTGCAGCCCCAAAAAGACTTGGGGATGAAAATAAGTCAAGGGAGGGATTCTTGGTCACACCTTTTCCCTTTTCCTTCTACTCCAGCGTCAAATTATATCATAACTAGTCCTTAAGCAAAGCAACATGGTCACTGTGCTCCTCCTTTAAATGGAGTGTTAGAAAAAGATGGCGAGATCTGAATGGTATACATTAATCATACCATCTGTGTCTGTATTCATGGAAGGACAGACCGAGACAGATATTAACAAGATAAAGCAAATGGTGTACAAGCACCTACACATGAAAATTCATGTGGTTATTGATTTCTTTTAGTTCCACTCCTTTTTTGCCCTCCATTGCATTCCCCAGGCAATACCTACTTATTCATGGGACTGTTGGTCTTTGTTCAGACCAAAAAAATACTGTTCGACATTGCCAGCATTTTAGAATACTTCTTCTTTTTTTTCTCCATGATAGGATATGTATCAGCTTTTCATTCAAGCATGCTATGCTCATTGGCTTTTGAAGCTATGGTGCATTTCAAGGCAATCCCTCTGAGAGTGAATGGGTGAGATCACATGGGTTTGAGGTGGTTTAGAATGGCAAATCCTGCTGAAAGTGTCATTTCCAGTCGGAGACATCAATTTGGTGTGTGAAACAGGGCCCCAGGAGAGCCCGATAGCCTGGGAGATTCCTGACAAGAGCAAAGGGCCTGGGGATCAGCTCATACTCACCTGGATAAGACAGGAATTTCACAAAGCGCTTCAAATACATGGAGCAAAGTGAGAAAGGAGGAAGAGAGACAGACAACATGATAGACAACTTAGAAAAAAGCCTATAGAGAATGTATAAAGAGAGGAGCTCTTTAACATTACTTCTACGGTATATGATAGCCATTCTATCGAATACAGTAAATTACAGTAGCGCCATTAGAGTGATTTTTTTCTACAGAGGTTATTTAAAAAATTAGTTGCCAAAAAACAAAAACACTGTCTGGCAAAACTAAAGCAAATGACGTTAGAAGCCAGGCCACTGCTCGTCTTTTTTGACTTTGATATTATTGTATACAGTGGTTGTATGCATGTAAAAAAAATATACTAAACAGGAGTTGATCAATGACCTCCATCTGTGGGGAATTGTCAAAGCTCATAAGTATGGTTAATAGGGAGATATTAAAACACTGACATGCACAAATTAAAAATCTAAATTATTGGCAGCACAATTTCTGGCCAAACATTTTGGTAACTGTAAAACAGTGTACATAGGCAGTGGTATTAACTCTAATATAAAGCCTCAATTAGCTAAAGTGAGAGCAAAATGGCTGATAATTATTGTGCCAGCTCATTAGACTTGTTTTGACACTAAAACCACTTAAATCACTACACGGGCACACACACAAGCGCAGATGCAAACACACACATGCAGATGTTAAGAGTTTATTCCCATAATAATGAGGCAGATACTGTACAGGTTGGGTTTTACTTGTTTAGATAAAAATATAAACACTTCAACCTAGATTTAATGGGGTCTTACCAGTCACATGAGCAATTAATAAATCTGTCTATGGATGGCTAATTTAATGAACAGATACCTTCTACAAAACCAAATGGTAAAGGATTGTCATGCACTTTGTCATAGCAAGAAAGATAAGATGCATGGGGGTGTATGTTTTAACAGTTTTTAAGGGTGGGACGCAGCAAAGTTTGCACAAAAAAGCTATAATAGTTTCAGTGCAAAAACCAATAATACAGAACAGGATGGCACTGTTTACTCTATTGATTTCATGAAAATATTATCTATGAAATAGTGAAGAGTACAAAAGCAAGGCAATCGTCTGCTGTACCTGCTATACATCTTGGCTAATAATGACACAGACTCCTAAGGAATAAAATCCTTGGGGCCGGCCATGAAAGTTTAAGATTCAATGCGGTAAAATACAATGTGCTGTAAAATATTAATGTGTGTGGTAAAATTATGCTGGTGGTAATATTTTAGATTGCTGCTGTCTGTAAAAGAGGCATATCTGTATTTATTTACAAGCAGGAGTGGTGGATGGGGGGCTTTGTTTGAAGCCACGTTTATGAATATCGACTCAGGCTCCAAGGTAAGTGGCTATAAATCTAGGAGAGGATCTTTGTAAAGTTCCCTTGGAGGACATAACTTCAGGTCTAACCGCCTCCTTCCTTCACTTGACTTTTAAACATTTAGATGTAGCCCGGCCAACTGCATTTAGAGCAGCTGCTAAATTATGAAGGGTTCCATTTTGAGAGTCCAAGTGTTAACCAATCAAAGTTGATAAATTGTGGCAATAGATTTCTCTGGGATAGAAACAGAGGCGCATTCGGCCCTTGATCTAGACTGTTTATGAGTTTGGGGAATACTGTAACGGATCTCTGCACAACCTGCTATGTTCCAGATGTTGACTTGAATGTACTCAGCGGAAGATACCCTTAAACTCTTGAGATCTACACCGTACACCCACACTCCTTTATGCTTACACCAGATCCTATACGCTACACTATTCATGATTGTTCCTGCTATGCATATATCATTTAGCCAGATCTTTTTCATGCTAGTCTCTTTGGGTAAGATGATGAAAACTGTGGACTGACTTGAAGCCGAGAGCATGACCTGTGCTAATGAGAGGAGCATTACTTGTTGTATGATCAAAAGATTGTGTATCACATAGCTCATATCACCTTAGGCTATCAAGACCAGCTGGAAGAGTTCTATAGGTCCACATCGGATGAACCTTTAGTGGATGACTCATTCACACCTTCTTTTCTTTGCCATATCTTAGACATGTTTATCTGTTTATTTTGGTTCAAGGTCCCAAAGTTCAGATCACAGGGGTGATTGCATTAGTAATGGTGCTGCAGTTGGCTGACCTGGAGATGATGGACACAGAGGTCTGTATCCTGCAGCTATGATGATCACATAGCGGCCGGGATTAAGAGAACTGATTTCTTTCCTGGTTGAGTTCAAAGGGCTCAATCAAAGTGTTTCACTGCTGAACTCTCGCCCCCCACTTTAAATGCATGATTAACTGACAAGTGGTGATAAAGTTGGGCCCTGCGAAAATACTGTTTTTGTTTTTTTCTGCCTAGCGATGAAGGCAGCAACAGTTGATGTCACCACGCACTAATAAATGGCTGGAAAGCTGCATTGATCCAACCATCTAATTCCAAGAAAATAGCTTCCTCCTGAGCTAAATTGGAGAAAATTGACAACCTCCCATTAAAGCCCCATCTCTCTCTTTCACTCTGCTCTCTTTCTTTCTTCATTTCTTCCCATTTCCATTTCTTTCTCCCCAGTGTGCCTCCTGCTTTCTCGGGGCTAATCCTTGCAGCCTCCTCGTTTATGTAGACCTCAGAAATCTTTCTCTCTCTCTCTCTCTCTCTCTCTCTCTCTCTCTCTCTCTCGCCATTCTGTCCCTGACGCTAGCTGACACTAGGTATCAGTTCACACCCTGAGCACACGGAGAGAGGTGCTAAACACGGACTTCAGGACATGTCACAGCACACTTAAAGGGATTCACAGTGATACAGAAGGAGTTCAGACATAGCAGAGTGAGGAGAGCATGTTCACCAACACACATATGGCATTCTGTACACTACCAATTCTGTTTAGTCTCAAAATGTACATCTATTTATTATATGCAATGACTTAAAGGTCCACTTATCGTATGAAAAGATGGAACAACAGATTTGCCTTTTACTCAAATTACAATTTTGGCTTCCAACGCAAATTTTAAAGCCTTACGTTTGGGTTTTGTATTTCGAATGTGCAATCATAAGCCTCTCTCTTGCTACTTAAGAAGTAAATACTTCCTCTTCTGAGATTTTAACCTCCTTTTTTTCTGAGAGATCATGTGTGTTTGCAGTTATGGCGGTTATAGTGTGCTTCTGAGATCTAATGCAATTAGGCTATGTTTAGTGCTTAATCAGTCTTGATTACCTGTTGAACGCTGCGAACAGACAGCCTCCTGGCTCTCTGAGACATGGAGGTTGAGTTGCACTAATTATAAGTGATGCAGAAATGAGAGAGAAAGAAGCCAAACAAAATACATGATTATGGAATTGAAAAAAAAGTATAATCTGTTCTCCAAAACAGAACCACCCTGTGATCTATTTATTTAGTATGCTGTCAATTATTTGATTATTCTTTAATTTCTCATCTGGTGTGACGAGTAATGGGAAGCGGTAACACGGTTTCTGTCTTTTAGATTCAAACCATACAAAAACACCCATTTTATAGTTTTTTATATCAACACCCGGAGATTTGAACCCACCTGAGCATACTGTAGTGGCTCTCTAAACATAAGGACCCATGGGTAGGTACTCAGGTAGCTATCCAATTCTGTAACAACATACGCCAATAAGAAGTGTTTTCAGGGAAATTTTCATCTCAAGTGTTGAAAAGATTGCCCCATCTATAACTGCTTAAAAAACGGTCCATGTCCCCAAAGTTAGAGCAGTCGCACAGTGTGTTGTTTTTTTTTTTTCCTCCTCTCACTTCCTGTTTTGTGACTGAAAATCGTGCGGAGCCCACACCACTTTAAGCCAGTATTTACAGTTACGATCTGGCT
The DNA here is from genome assembly GCF_006386435.1 of Epinephelus moara. Taxonomy (NCBI): domain Eukaryota; kingdom Metazoa; phylum Chordata; class Actinopteri; order Perciformes; family Serranidae; genus Epinephelus; species Epinephelus moara. The sequence goes on from NC_065513.1 coordinate 18,211,908, forward strand.
GTTGTTTTCCAAGGAGCCGAGCTGTGCTTTGCTTTTTTTTTTTTTTTTTTTTTTTTTAATTCATTTAGCTGTAAGGCAGAGTGTGATAAGACAGAACGAAGACTTCCCTCATAACGAGGCACATGCCAAGTCTGACATAATCCAATCTGGTCCATTTTCATCAGCTTTTGTCTTGTGTTTTTTGCTTCTCTTTTGGACTTTCCTTTGGTTCCAACGATGGCTCAAAAACCTGAAATGACACAATTCGGTCGCACTTGTATGGCGGTGAGGCTGCAATCCAAACGGCTTTTCTGCAGAGAAATCCTTGAAGACCCACACACATTTAAATCTGGCCCTGGGGGCAACAGGCTCTAAACCACTGAGATAAAAAAACATCCAGGCCAAAAGCAGAAATATATATTTTAAGGGAGGGCTTACCATGGCAACAAAAAGGCATGTCAAACTTGTGGAAAGGAGGCATTCTGACTGAGGAGTAAACACAGACCAGTGTGCCCGTAGGAAAGCCTAGGAAAAGCTCTCCGCATATTAAAGGGCCCAGCCTCACACATGTATACAGCAGAAAGAGAGACAATGGCGGTAATAACAGGCGAGGCGTCAGGGTGCGGAAAAGACGGTTAAACGGTCATTTATGAGAAGAAACGCAACAGGGCCTAATAGTGGCTGTGCCATAGGCAGGGTCTCGCCGAAAGAGACAAACAATGTCCTCTTAAGTGTGTTATTGGGCCTTAACAAGAAACATTTCCTCCGGTCCACTGGTCTGCAGTGAATCAAAACATTAACCATTTACTAAGGAAGCTTATTTGCTTTATCAACACCTGGTTCAACAGAGACTCCAGATGTTTCTGTGCAGTGTCAGGAAACAGATACAGCATCACACCAAAAATATTTAGCTGAATATGAGCAGAATGTTACAGGAAGTGAGAATTGGTAACAGCAACTTTCAGGAATAAATGGAGGCAAAAGTGACCACGAACAGGCGTGATGGAACAGGAGCCCAAACACAAGTGTCTACATAAAGAAATACTCTCCGGCTAATCTTAAACTCCATTGCCTTAAATTTAAAACAGGGAGGAGACGCCGAGCACCCCGCTGCTCTTTGCCGTGCTGTGTCACCTTCATGGCGAGCCGTCAATACGCCATGAGGATATTTTCAATCCTCAATAATATCTGACGACAGCAAAACAAATCCAACTGAGGAGTGAAGGAAAGGTGGGGAAAAAAAAGAAAGAGCGGGATTCTCGCAAATAAAAACCTCGCCATATTATCTTCTTCTATTCACACTCGTGCCATGAATGCTTACATTCCCAGTGTAAACACAATCAGTGCTGTGCAAGAATGATGAAAAGCCGTTACTCTTATTATAGGAGAAAATAACAAGCTCTCATGAAGGGATTGATTGTTTTCAAATCGTAGATCTTTGTAAGAGGAGTGTAAAGTAGAGCTAAGTCTCCATTATAGGACGCTGCTGCTACATTGCTTTTGATTTTCTGTCAACATCCCTCTTACCAACCAGGCACTGTATTTACTAAATGCATCGGGGCCAAGAAATGGATTGAATATATTGTTCGTCTTCTGCAATCCAAATTGTGTCAACCAGTTGGAGGTACTGCAGGTCTTTTATTCTGCGTGTCTCACTCTGCCAATGTTTATAGATACTGTAGGACTCTCCTAAATAGTTGACTGCACAATATAGGTGTAGTTACTGTAACAAAACCGTACATAAATTAACCGTGAACCGTGCAAGCAGGCAACTAACTCCTGCAAAGCTCTTTTTCTCTGATGCGAGGATTATGCACAGAAAGAGGGAGTCCCGAAACCAAGTGAAAACTGTTCCACAAACATGTCCCTGCACAAATCAATGCCTGTTTAATAAACATGGTTTTGTTGTTACTGTTTGTAAGTCTCACGTTTTACCGGTTTAACACCCAAACAGTGTTTTATGATGGTAATAGTCGCTGAGATGTTTTCAACAAATTCAGTGCATGAAATATGACTTTAAAAAGTACACAGGCAAAGTGTATCATTTTAATGTTTGTGATAAAATTTAGGGTGGTGTTACATTTAAATGCCTTGCTCTGTGTTTTCTTGATATCGCACTGTCTATTGACAGGAATGTAATAATTCAATATACAAACACAAGGCTAACATTACACTCCTACAACAATGACGCCTATATTAAAGTGGTGAGGATAAAAACAACAGACTGTTTACCTCCTAAACTTCCACCACACACTTTAAAAGCTTAACAAATGTGAACACATGTTATGTATATTATCACATATACAGTATTACATAAACACGCAGAAACAGCATCCTTCTCTGGTTTGCAGTGTATATCGTTGGGCGCTAAGTAGCCCTATCCTGCTGTCTATTATAAGTCAGTCATCAGCACCCTTCCCCTCTCCCTCAGAGTCATGGCCCCTCTGTCCCCTCTAAGTACCCCAATAAATTTAAATGTAATGCTCCTAAATGAGATCACTTACATGTGCCATTTCTCTTCAACCATATTTATCATCTAACACTTTGGCCTTCATTAACAAATGGCACTCAAGGGTGTGGTGGTGGTGGGTGATTCCTCATCCCTGCCACGGGAGAGAGAGAGAAGGCTATCACCAAATGACACAAATTGAACTGGGTGGGGGTTAACACTTCACTTTGTGACGTAAGTCTAGGTACAGAGTCGCTAAGTGTTTCATAAGGTCAGCTGAATTACTGGCCGACAGATACAGATGGGTACTGTAAGTGACGGTAACAAAAGCAAAGAACATTTTGGGTGCAGAGAAATGTCTCGACATTCAAATTATTTTGTTTGCACAGCTAGAATATAACGTGTAAACACTGCCGGGGCCACCCAGGATGCCAAGGATCAAGGATGACTCACTGTGTTCACCGAAACAGCTCAGAATCATAATTTCAACCTGGAGCAACACACTCATACACACACTGCCTCCTTCAAAACACTATCAAACACTAAATGTAAAAATCCAGAGGCCACCCACTGTCCAATAAGCATCAGCCGACTAGCTTGGCATTTACATCGATGGATTTAATTGGCTGTGGTCCTCCAGCATTGTGTGAAGCAGTGGGGTGCATTTGCATGGGACTACTCCTGTAATATTACATACCGTTCATCACTTAAGGTTAAGCCTACCTATTGTTAAATTTATAGTCCAACTATTCTTCCTGCTTTGGCACTCTCTCCTCATCTGCATTGGCAAAGAAAACGCTCAGTTTAGCTATTAATTATCACGACAATGGAAAGATGCACAAAGCAAGGGTAACCCCTTTTTTATTTCCTTTAATAAACATTTTAAAACAGCTTCATTATAATAATGTATTTTGATTAACGATGTTTACCACAGTGCTGGTAGTGAAAATTGCTTTCCCATAAATTAAACCAATAAAAGTTAGTTGATGAATTATTGCCTAAATGTAAAATGTTACAGTCTAATTCATTCACAGCAGCACCACTCTGTACAGTATCTACAAAATCTACATATTCATGGAATAATAAACATAATTAATTAATTTGATTACCAACAACTATACTGAAAATATTTTTTGTTTTCTTTCATTTTCAAATATCCATAGTTTCAATTATGAATAAATACAGATATGGAACAGTGAGATTCAGAGTTTTGTAACTCTGCATTATCATAATATGTAGTTAGTGATTTTATAAAATCTTAAAGGAAGTTTTAATGATATGCTTTAGGTAAAGATAGTTTTCCAAACCAATTAAATAAAGCAAGTTGAAGTATTACAAAAGTACACTTCAGAAGACCAGTTTTAGTTCATTTTGGGTATGTACACATGCACCTTATTTATGTGTATGATACATTAATGCAGGAAGTATGCACACATACAATACATGCATGTATTTCTTTATCTATAGTTGTCAGTTCATAATTTATTAAACTTTTTTACCATGTTTTGATTTGTTTCTTTTGCTCTTTAAGTAGCAACAGCTTCTAACTGTATGATCTAATCTGATAATGAACCTTAACTCACATTTTACAGTAAAATGTATTTAAATCAGATTTGAATTTAAAGATTTAGCATTAATCTTTAATAAAGTGAAAAGAACCAAGTCATTCATACCGTATCTTCATGGGAGTCAGAGTGAAGAAAAGTAAATCAGTGCAAAATCTCACCAAAACAACATAATAGCATGCTTAGTGGTTAGAGATTTTTTTGAAAAGCGGATATTGGTTCAGTATAAGAAACTTCCTCTCAGAATGAGATCATTCAGATAAGCCATACTCACACAGCTTAGTCTGGGTGTAAAAGAAAATGCTGACATATTAACATAAAACATGTCAGGTAAAACCAAATGGGCACAATGTAATTTCACATGTGGAAATCAATTTTTACTCCAGCTTATGTTCTTTTATTCGCAATTGCATTAAAAGAACATAAATACATTTTTATCATAGCCACTTCCAGTTCTTCTCTGATAACTACTTGTTCATGCTGATTTCAAACAATGCTTTGCGAGTCGCTTGTATTTAACAGAGCAAAAGGCTGTGTACCCTCAAGGTAAATTTACTATCTCTCTCAAAAAATAAAAAAAAGCAAGGAAAAGGGGGAAGCTTTGTGGGGCAAGTCTAACATTTTAACATCTCTGTGTTTCATCTAAATCACTGACAACAAAATAGCCTCTAGCATGATTCTCTCTCTCTCTCCCTCAAAGTTAACTATGACATCTGGCATGGGCTCTGAACACCATGACAACAGACACCAGACTACAGACACCACGGCAGCATACAACTGTAGTGCAAGAAAAGAGACAGTGAGGGACAGAGGGGGAGATACACAGCTTGTTAATGGGGGAGAATGCAATGTAAAGAGATCAGTAATTACCATTATTTAAACAACTCCCAATAACAAGTGGATTATGTAGAGCCTAGCTATTGTGAAGACAAGCGTCGCTCTAATGTTTCTGATGCAAATCCTTTTTTTTTTTTTTTTTTTTTGTGAGTTTCAAAATCTAGGAAGCATTGTCTTGACATGGAACATATGCCGGTGATAGCAAATGTACAGTAAAATACATAATTCGGGCTAAGCTAATAAGTGAGGACACACACTTGTTTTACAGTGAATATTTGTATGCATTATTCATTTAAGCATAAAGGATCCAGAGGAGATTGTACATGAGCCCCTCCATGTGCCCTGGGGCTATTGTCATGGTGGGCATAATGGGAGGGGATTGTAGTGCAAATGTTGTCATCTGTATATCCTAATGCCGCAATTTAGGGATGGAACTCTATGTGAATCATGACGAGAAGGTCTGAAATGAAGTGTGGATGAAGACAGAGGGAAAGATGACAGAGTGACAGAGAAAGAGAGGGAGAGAGAGAAAGGAGGGAGAGTGTCTTGTCTTTGGTGAGGAGAGGAACACTGTGGCAGGTAATACTCTGGACACTGCCACTCACTTTCCCAATCAGGCAGAAATTATAATTTTAATAGACATTCAATTAGATTCATTATTTCACATTTCTTCCTTGTGTCGGTCAAGACCCCTCTCCATTCAGATTTATCTCTGGAACACATTTTTGTTCAGGCAAAACGATGGATTGACAATGCAAGGGAAGAGTGAAGTCAATTTTGCTTGATGTCACTGACGGCTTAACATGTAATTACTGTCACACATGCACAATAGCGGTACTTAGAGAAGTGCAAGAAAAATCTATTTAGTTTTCAGGACTGCAACTTAAGTGTAAGTACATAACTTTATTTGAAAGAGAAAGTGTGGAGGTTGTTTAAATGTGAATATATATAAATATATGTGGTGTTTTGGAAGTTATTTCCCCTCTTCCTCTTAAAGATCAGGAATGGATTGTCCAGCAGCACCCTCTTGTGGAGCCTAAGTAAAATGCAGCCTATGTCGGGCACTGCAGCCTCCCTCTGTCCCCTTCTCCTCTCTGCATCCTGCTGCGGCACTCCTCCTCCGGCTGGATCTTCCCTCCAGCCCCTTCCTGTCGGAGACGCCCAGCCACTTCCCCTTTCTCTCACGTTGCGCCTCTGTCTGTATTTCTCGCTCGGGCCTGCCGCGATCTCAGTGACCTCTTAGTCAAATATTTAGATGGTCGATTTCAACCCCTTTAAGGAACTGCCTCAAAACCTCTCGCCATAAAGAAATCGATGGGATGAGTTCAAATGCCAGTGAAAATGTTCAAATACAAACAGGTTCATTGGGAGGCTATTGGGAGGAGTGTTGGCAGAGGTAGGAGTGTTGGTAGAGGGAGGTGGGGGTGATGAGGGGGTGGTTGGCTGCAAAAGGGGGGGTCTGATGCAAATGTATGCACAGCCATAGAGCAGCTATGCATATGCATACGGGGAGAGTGGGATTACACAGAGGGATGAGCAGAGATACTGAGAGGGTTTAAAAAGAGGGTGAACGCTCGGGACACAATAAGGCAAGGCGGGGCATTTATGTTTACCAACAGAGGAGAAGAGAGGAATGTATTTGGTACATCATGGCGAAAATGGGCTTCGCCTCTTGTGCTAAACAGAGTGACCTCTAGTCAGGGCCTTGGGGGAAGAGGGTGTGGAGGGGGTAGAGTAGTTAGAGCAGCCTAGTCTCACTGTTCCCTTCAGGGAGCGACACTGCACCAAATAGCATGGACAAACCAGGGCATTAATATCCTCACACTAACCCCCTGACAATACCCCATTATGTATGTACGCCTCTGTGCATTACACACCTTGAACTAGAAACAATCGCGCCCTTTTTCTTTCTTTCCCCTTAGCACTTGAACCACAGCCAAGAAATGCAGTGAGCGCATTATATATTTTTTTATTTCATAGGCAAAAAAGGGGTGTGCGTGAGCGCACACACACAAACACACACCACTGAACACCTTCACTGTGTTCTTTACATAATCAGTTACCTTGTGACACCTACCTTTGCTGCAAATGACTGTTTGCCTTTTATTCTGCTCTGTGTTTTCTCTCTATCTCTCCCTTCCAGCCATGTGTATCATCTATAATTACAATTCACACTGATTCCAGCCCGCCATGCTAAAACCCAGCCTACAGTATAAAATAAGAAAGCAGCTTGTAAGGTGCAAAGGGGGAACATGACAACCAAGACACAAGGGAGGGGGGTAAAGAGAAGAAAAAATCTAAACACAAGCTCTGGCCGTGGGGTAACAGCATCAGCACAGTATTATGATGTTTCTAAATGGGGAGCGTGTCTCGTGACACGGGTCCCTGTCCAGATATCGATTGCTCCTGTGGCTGCAACACTAACAGCAGTGGAGAGCCATTGAACTTTAAAGCAAATAGTCCTTCTCCCCCGCTCAGCGTCCTCTCACAGGCGATCAATACAGGTCGGCCCAGCACGGCTAACACCTCTATCTGGAATAATGGCCTTCCTCCTATAGTTACTGACCAGGAAGAGATACAGACAGACTGGAGCATGTTGGGAAAGGGGTTTTAAAAATGAAGAAAAATATGTACAGAGGGTGAAATTCAAACATTAGCATTACCTATATAAAACAATAATAATACAATAGTTAATTCAGAAAAATAAAAACCCAATAATACCAGCTCAAAAAAGAAACAACCTGACGGGCTCCCGAAGCTATTAGTTAAATACTTAATTTTAAATTAGGGATTAAAATAGCAATTTGTCTGTAAATGTCAAAATAATACATTGAAATCACTACATTTTTGGTAATATAAAGACTAGCAGCAATCACTGAAAAATTTCATGAGCAGCTCAGACAGCAGTAAAACCACTGGTGCTTGGACACTCCCTGCATATTGTCCTTTAAGAGTCTTCCATTTACTTCCATGCTAAATAGGTAGAGGTGGGCTGGGCGTCTGTTTGATCCCCATTAGCCCTGTACTAGCTACTGTGACCCTAATGTTCCCCACTCCATTACTCTGCTGCATGGAGAGAAGTGGAGATGATGGCCCTGAGAAGAGAGGAAGGCCGAGGGGGTTCAGCATGGCTGGGCAGAGATCAAGTGTGAACGGGGAGAAACGCCCATCGCCCATTCTGGATCACTCTGAGACCTCTCGGGACCCCCAAAGGGTTACACCCTGTATTCACCTCGGCCCTGTCCAACACTGCACAAAACATATATGAACTACCCTCATCATGTACAACACGTTATCATAATAGAGTTAGCGTGCAATCGTTGGCGTGTATGTGAGACTTTTTGGGCCGATACAATTATTTAAAATAACAATTTGGCTGATAGCTAAATACTGATATTTTTAAATTGTTGTGTATTTTGTTTTTGTTGTTACTCGTTTCCTTTTGTGCAAGGGGAACAGACATCTACACTATAAAAAACTGAGCTATTTTAAAGTATTTAAGCCCTTCATTTCACTATAATTGTATGAGCACAAATTCAATCTCACAAATTTATGGGACAATCTTTGATATAATCTTGCACATGAAAAACGTCTTAAAAAACTGCTTCAAAAGCATTTTTCCTATATATATCATAATTTTCACTCTAATAGCTATTTGATATTGTTATGAAAACATCAACAAATTCCTTCTTCAAACTACTGTATTAATTCAAGTTTCTTGCCATAAATTAAATTATACAAGATTACACTAAACACATCATGAGAATGTTACAATTGACCTTCACCATTTTAGTAAACAGTGCTTGAACACGTCATGATGTTACTCTATACAACCTCTGTTAGCTGTATATTTACGGCCACCTGCTGCTTAGAGCTAACGCGAACTCACTCCAATCCTGCCGATTTCAACATGGATTCTATGTTTAGAATGTAGCATTATCGGGGAAACATTAGAGTACATCCTCTGATGCGACAATGATGAGTTTACTGTGTCCTTTCATACTGAAGGTGCCCTGAAGAATATCTCTCTTCCACCCAGACATGTTTTGTATTGTCCCTAAGATGACCGGATGACGGCTGCTACTAGCCATCTCGTCACTAAAGGGTGAGATCACAGAGCCCATTTGCCAAACAGCCATCATACTTTTCTGGGAACTGCTCATTAATTTAAGTTTGTGGCCATAGTCTCGAGCCCTGTTCTTTAGCCTGTGCAAAACTGAGGTGACGAAACAGAAAAACATCTACCATTGCCATCGGTGAACATCATCTTATGTGCCGATGGGCTGATGACTGTCAGCAAGATGAATATCAATGGATACCAATGTGCTGCCAATAAAATGGTACATCCCTAATGTAAGATTAAAATTTTGAATTTTCATTGTGAATTCTGTCAGCAAGCAAAGGAAGGGTCCTGTAAGTGCAGATTTTTTTTTTTTTTTTAAATACCGTTTTATAACCCAGACAATACCAAAGAAAATCCATTATTTTCTGGGTGTCAACCAACCCAGCTGTACTGGGATATTTTTGAAATCGAATGCAGTTGGACCAGAAACAGACTGTGCAAAGGTTTCTCCATCATAGTCTTTCTGTTTAAGGGTATTACTGTAAAACAGGCAACTGGATAATAGCAGGGTTCAAAGCAATATGCAAAAAGAATGCAGTTTTTCCAGCTGAAATCATCTGATCCCTTCCATGCCTGAATCAGCTTCAGCTGTAAGCCAGATCGCTGAGGAGGAACACAAAGGGGAAAAGCAAATGAAAGAGAAAGCGCAAAAGAGAGAATGTGAGAGAGAAGACAGAGACAGGAAAGAGAGAAATTCGAGAGAATGCAGCGCAGTGCAAAGTGTTTAAAGATGGCTGATGTCAGAAGTCAGAGAAGACAGTTCTTGGCATCAGGAGTTCGGAGTGTAGCAAATCATGTGGCCAAGGCAGAGGCCAGTCTGAACATGGAATGTGACAGAAGCCTCAAATATGGCGGCATTGGAACTCAAAAATCTCTTGGCTCGTGGATTTCTGCAGCAGCAAGCTACTGTGTACGGAAGTGCTGACTGCTGACTGCTGAAATTTCACTTCTCACCGAGGATCAGAAGGAGATCCATCGTGACAAAAAGGCCCTCATTAAAGGCTCAGGCAGACTGTGACCAAGATTATAGCAAACTTGTTTGTTAGCAAGTGCATGCATTCATCTAGGCATGCAAGAGCCCAGGCGAAAATCATTTCTGAACTTTGCAAACGCTGCGTAGCATTGCACTGTATAAAAGTATAATACACCATCTTCATAGTTTCCAGAATGTCAGCACACACAAGGCTCACATTCCCTCAGAGCATAAAAAGTCAGATCGAGTGATGTGTCACCCACAAAAATGAAGAGCATATTTGAATTTCAAAAGGATAGCTCCAAAGGTTCAGCCTTCCCAGTTCTTAATTGTGTCTTAACTGCTCTAGCCTATTTTAATGGGTAGAGGTGGGCTGTTCCTCTATCTGAACTCCATTAGCCCAGTATTAGCCATAGTGACCGTAATGGTACCCACTTCATTACTCTGTCGCTGGGAGAGACGAAATGATGGCCTAGAGAAGAGATCAAGGCCGGGGGGTTCAGCATGGCTGGGCAGAGCTCAAGTGTGAACAGAGGAAACGCCCCTTTGCCCATTCTACAAGTCCCAAAGTCCATCTGAGATCCAAAGACGGGTACCAGCTTGCATTCAACGCGCCCCTGTCCTACACAGATCCCTCGCACAAAAGGATCAGCAGTTATGAATAACTCTTTTGCTAGTAACCACACCCCTCTCACGCATCAGAGGATTTCAGGAGACTTCGGCAGAAAATTAATGGCTCACGCTAACAGATAGCACTACAGCTACAACAGACAGCAACCCCTTAATATTCATGCATTTACATTCACATCATTCATTCATAGAGAAAGTTTTTGTGTGTACCTAAATACTCCAACATGTGCTTGGTAACCTACAGGTTTTGTTACTGACCCCTCCTCTCCTGTTTTTCTAGTAATTCCCAAAGTTATTAGGTCCAATTGCACTAATTGCTATGAGGAGTGGCCATAGGGCATCTGTAACAGGCTGCCTTTGACAGCAGTGAACTGTGCGTGTGTGAAGTCAGAAACAAGTGGCACTGTCCTATAACTGAACCCAGGAACTGCTCTTACACATGTCTCACCTTTCATCCCATGACCCCATTATTTCTCCTTCCATAGAAACATCACCAAACAGAACATGTTTGATTGCCCCGGCCCTCCGATCTCTCTCCCTCTCATAATGTTATCTTAAGAAATGTGGAAACGATTGAACCTCCATTTGATTTTGGCGGCCGAAATGACTACCACATTGCCGTCCTCCGTGGATGTGTTTGTGTGTGTGAGGAGTTCCCCCCCAGAGATTCCACTGAGAGATTTCAGGGGTTGTGTGATCCAGTTCCTCTCATCATGGCAAATTGACCATGTGCACTTGACGGCCAGCTGAGTAATCTCCCGACACGTCGGATTTAACACACCACTCCGCAATCACAGAAAGAAAAATAACTTTAGGGAAGACAAGTCATAAATAACCTGGCAGAGAGGGAGCTTCACTCTCTACTTGCCCTCTGAACCTGGTTGAGAAAACAGTCAATAGGAGAGGAGCCGCATGATTTTCACTGGAGTTATGTGGATGCAATCATTAGGAGAGTCATTATATGCCCTGGAGTTTAATACAAACCTCAAATGCTGAAAATAGTCAATAAAAAATAGCTGTTTTTGGTAATAAAGACTACAGGGAACATTTAAGGTTTAGTGGGGACTGTCACTGATATATAATCTATGTAACTGATGCAAATTCATGACAATTCAAATAAACATGGAAACAAGCAACAAGCAAAACAGCTATGCAGTAGGAAGGTTGTATTTGGGAATTTATGACAAGCACATACTGTAAAACAACATGCATGCAACCTCTGATGAAAAATAGTAGCATATTGACAGCATATTGATAGAGATCAGCAAAGCAAAACTATTCAAGTGGCATAAAGATGACTTTGCGATTCTGAAGAAAGATTATTGATAGTTGAATTCAACACCCAAATAAATACACTCCTGCCTTCAGTTTATCATTGTCATGGTGTAGCTCTGTTCCTCATGAAGAGGAAGAGTATAGTGGGCACTCTGTTGTGTGGCTTGGTCCGAGCCACTTTGCTTCCCATTTACAGAGCCAGGGCTGTGTATGAACAGTGGATTTTTCTTTTTTCAGAGCACACATAGAACAGACAGCTAGCAGACTGTGAGTAGATATTTGCTAAACTTGACAAAAAGTGTATTGGATTAGAACTGTTGCTGCACCGATGTCATTGCTAAATGAAATTGTTAAAAGACAAGAGAGACACAGTCTGAGACTGAGAGTGTCAAGAAAATACAAAATGAAAAAGACAGAGAAGAAAGACAGACATAGCCAGAGAATGTCACTCCTCACTGACGGTGTGAGCAGGAAGTGGTTTGAAGCCAAGGGGATGTAGGCCATGTTCTTTAGAAGGGAGGATTATACTTGGCTCTTGTATGACAGCGGACTTTTCATCACACAGCTACACTGAGCCACCACTGGCCTCCCAAATCTGTCACCAGACTCCATCAGAAGTGGCCCTCCAAATTGAAAAAGTCTGCTGCCATCAGAGGAGTGTAACGGGTGATAGGTAGGATAGAGGTTGGAAATAGAGGATAGAGGTTGGAAATAGAGGATAGAGGTTGCATGTGTGCGCGTTTACCCGGCCACAGACCTGTCTAAGAGTGCATTCGTCTGTGTGTAACAGTGTGTACTCAGAAGAGAGGTTGGGAGGCACAGAGAGGTGGGGAGATAGAGAGTGAAAGAGGGAGGGAGGGCAGTTGAAGGGTTTAGGGGAAAAAATGTGGTCATCAATTGCTGGCAGCAGATCCAGGGAGAAGATTATTGGACGGTAACCCAGCGGCAGATGTCTGATGAGTGTCTATTAACCTGCTTCCTACATCTCGTACGCCGTGTCGCTGATGAATTCAGACCAGGAGGCCTTGTCCCGCCCAATAGGAGGGGTCGGTAATCCCTCTCCAGGAAATAGCTGCCAGAGACCTCAGGACCTGATTGGCTGTGTCTGTGCCGCTCTGGCACAGCTAACAGGAGAGGGATGCTATTGAGGAGATATGAGTCAACCCCTGCTGCTTCTTGTCCATTGCTTCACTATCATCATATCGCTCTGCTCTTTTATTCTTTTTGTTTCTGCTCTTTTTGTTTCCCTTCTCCTTATACCTTGTTCCTGTGTTTACATACATACATCCACCCACTTGCCCTCTTTCAGTTTCTTCTGTCCTTCCCTCTATCCATGTGCGAATGCCTCCACTGATACCTCCCATCCTTGCTTTACCCCAGTCGAATGAAAGGCTAGAAAGAGCTGACAGACCGAACAGGCCTAGTCTTGTTGTGGCCACACAGAGAAACTCAGAGGGCCATTAGCTCACTGACACAGCAGCTGGAGGTACAACATCCCTGTGACAAAGTACAATCACCAGGGTCTTGGCCCTGGTTCATCTGAATCCCATATATGAGGTCTGGATATGGGGTTACTTGACTCGGGTATGGCACAGTCCCTCTCCCTCGTTGCCACTGGTTCAGATCCAACAAATTACTACACGGACACGGCAGAGCCTCTCCCACCTGCTCCCCACCACACACTCCTACATGGATGTGCCCATAGTAGAGATTGTCTGGGACCATAAATAATCCTCAAGGAGAGGGTGTCCCATCACTATTGTTCAAAACATATTTGGACAGGCAGCACCCTTTAGGCCAATGCAGTTTATTTTGGCTACGGTTATCATTACTGTCTGTTAAAATATGCCAAAAAACAGTTGATAACTGATGAGATATCAACTGACACATTTCTCTAAACCTTTTTTGGTCCATTTGGTGTGTTTGTAAAAGAAACCATGTCCCAAACGGCCCGATGATATACGAGTTTGGTATCATCTGCCAGCAATTCATTTTTCTGTCATCGCCTCTTGGACTTTTGCTTCCCTCCCTTTTTTCTCTGTGCAGAACAAAACAAAGACAGTTCTGGAGGGAGGCCATCTGAAATAAAAATCATCTCCACCCAACCATCTAAGCATGCCAGTTAGTTCCCATTAAACTTGTTTAACTAGCGGCCCACTAAGCATGGCCCAGGACAACAAGGCTGGCTTGAGGCAATGTGTAGGGCAGAGGGAGGGAATACGGGGAGTGAGAGCTCAGGGTCTGTGCTCCACATCTGTTCCTGTATTAAAGGCATATGGGCCGGGCCGGGCCAAGCGCTCATGAGCATGCACGGACCCCCGTCCTGAGCCCAATCAGTGTTGATGGGGGTGATGTAATGGACCTGCCTTGGCCTCCCTTGTCCTCTCAAGCACAGCGCAACCGCACAATCCTGCATAGTAGGCCTGACAGCATGCCAGCTTGCTGTCAACACCTGCCCCTCAAACACTGGTGGGATGAAGGGACACATGCAGGGGGAGTGAAGGGATGGAGAGGGGGATGGACTGAGGTAGGAAGAGAGAGGGAGGAGGGATGAAAAGGTGGCCTGTAGGAGCATCGGCGTCACAGACGGCTGAAGAGAAAAAAAGGGATAAATGGAGCAGAAAGAGACAGAATAAAGACCCCCGCACCACTTCTAATTTGAACAGAAATAACCACATATCACCTTATTCCTCTTGATATTAAATATATTTGATAAATATTATTGTAATGTTATTATGTTTTAAATATGTAATACACAAAAACTATCAAATACATGAACTTGTATAACACTATACTATCTAGGCAGTGTCCCCATGCAAACTTTTGTTCGTCTTACAGTATGTAAGGCCAGACAGAAAAGCGGAAATACAGTACAGAGTGTGGCGTTTGTTGTCTGTGTGTAAATGTACGTGTGGCCATGTGGTAGTCAGGAAGAGGCCTGCTGCTCTAACCTACCTCTGTCAGAAAATTAGGAGCCTGTGGAACATGTCCCTTCCACATTTATCAGTGACACCACCATGCCTGGACCTGCACAATTGTGTTTTTATCTGCCCCACAAACGACCATTCATCTTGGCAGTGGTGTAATGGAGGAGAAGTTAAGGGAAGTGAACAGGATCAAGGGATCCTACGCTTTGGTGGACAGGTATGGCGGTGACGAAAGGGTGGCCTGGATGCCTGACTTGGTTGACTGAGTGTCATCTCGGGCTGGGGGGGCTTGTGTGCAGCTTGGGTTCTCAGAAGGATAAGGTGCAGTCACTCTGTGGTGACCCAGGAGCTTGTCACAGGGGATGTAATGAGGTCAGATTACAGGCTAGTCCACAGACTGGCTGCAAAAGGTTGGCCCATAATCCCACAGTCATTAAAAGAATGCTTTGTTAAAAGTGGATGGAAGAGAGAGAAAAAAAGAGATGGAGAGAACGAAAAAGAGGGGGGAATATAAGAGGTGTGTGGGGGAACTCAATAACACTTGATTCGATATGAAAAGCCTCTTGTTGCCACCCAGGAGAAGCCCGGCTAGGAAGGATGTGAGGGAAGCCAGCCGAGAGACTCCTACAACCAGGAAACAAGACATGCCTTGTTCCGGGTTTAAGGAGCAAACAGATTAAGATGAATTGATGCAAGCTTAGTGACTTTGGAGAATGGGGGAGAAAAAACGCCCACAGATCAATAAGGCTTAGGAAGCAAGCAACCAAAGACAGAATCTCCACTCACATTGAGGGGGATAACACTCAATGAAGGAAAGGGTCTCACATCTCATATATCCCTACTTTGTGTGGTTTTAGATTTTAAAAAAGAGGTTTAGGTGTAGAATAACAGAATTAACAAATCAGGAAAAATGTGATTTTAAACAATAAGATTTTCAGAAAAAATGGCATTTTAAATGTCATTGAGATCAGAAAATTATGTCTGAAAGTATGCGAGGCGTAATAAATTTTATAACAGGAACAATGAAGCAAGGTTTCACAGTTCATACGGGCCTTTTATATGAATATTTGCATATATTTTTTTTTAGAATTTACATTTCTGGGGTTTGAAAATGTAAGCGCCTGTACTAACTGTGTGCAATAAAACACACAAGGGGTTTAAAATAAAGCATATGCAGATCACACCAAAAGTCCTATTGCTAGCAAGCTAACATACATCCAGTGTCCCACAGTGCACTGTGACAGATCCGTGCCTAAGCCGGCCTGGCGGGGCCTGCGCCCTGATGTTTGCAGAGATCAGAGAGAATCATCTGGGTTAACATGGTAATTATACGGCAAAGCCCCGCTATCGCTGGCTGGATCTGATACTGTTTTTCTCCTCTCTACTCAGAGATCTCAGGCCTCCAGTCAGGAGGAGCGACAGCCGTCTTCCAGAGCTAATCCCTCAAGAGGTGTTCCACCACTATTAACTTAATGAAAATGAACCTGCTGTGAATGCAGGCATTTGATTACACATATAAAAAAGGGCATAAGCATCCAAACTTGGTCTTATCCCTGTATGGCCCCATCTACTTTGTCAATATTGACAGACTTGAATGAATGTCAAAATTCCTTTCCTATGTCCTGAATTAAGATTTATTGGTTTATTGTTTATAATTTATTGAATCAGATTTCAAACCAAATACTGAATTTAAAAAGTTGCACTGGTATGAGCCTGAAAAATGCATGCCGTGTGTTCATTTCTGTAATTAACTGTTAAGTTATGCATGACCCTTTTCCCTCTGACCTGTTGGATGAACTATTATAAGAATATCTGAGACCATGCATGTAGAATACCACAGTGCTTGGTGACCTTGACAGCTGTTGAAACTGACCCCATGGGTGTTCCCTGGTCTAGGTCAGGTGATCTGGACCGACCTAGTATGCTGATGGGGGTAACGATAAAATAAAGGAAGAGATCAGCTGACCTCTTGCTAGTGAGACCATTGTCTGAAGTAATTATGAGAAGGGCACAAAGCATAACATTTCGCTGCTTTACATAACACGGTGAACTATGAGGACGATGTCGTGTTGTTTGGTGGAAGGAGAATTTTTTTTAAATAAAATATGGCTGACCTTTGACAGCAGTGAAATTAGTATTTTCTTTGCCTCTCATAAAGCGTTGAAAACACAACCTACTGCTGACCTTCAATCAATTTCAATTTGGAAAAATAATCTGAAATAATATTGCTTGACCTATAATACAAAGAATAATCAAATATAACAACATTACCACCGTATTAATCACAGTTTCAGCTAACCAAAACTGCACGAGGGAGGGCTGTATGGCTATGACTGTTATTTCCCAGTATGTTTGTTTATGTTTTTCTGTATTTATTGTATTGTGTATTGTTTCTGTGACCGCAGGTGTGCCCTTTAACCCCAAAGTCATTAGCCTTTGCAGCCTGGGTCTCTAAACTGCACCATGCTGGTGCAAGACACGTACAGAGAAAGGGAGAGACGGAGAGAGAGAGACGGAGAGAGCGGGAAGGGGAAGAAGGCTCCAGGGCCAATTACGGCCCCGAGAAAACAAAGGGCTATATTTCAATGATTCCTCCAGCTGTGCTGTTTATGAGCTGTGTGCTTAGTCTCTCTGTGACCTTCACCTCCACACTTGCCCTCTCTGAGGGAAAACAAGCTCAAATGGCCTGATGCTCAATCTTTCATTTCCCCTTGTTTTTCCACTATTTCCAGGTTGCGAGGTTGCTGAAATCACACTGTTTATTTGATTCAGGGTTCTGTTAATATTTGTTATTTCACATTTTTTCATGCTGTAGCACTTTTAGTGCCACCTCGACATCCTATTGTGGAATGTATGAAATAGCCTTAGATATAAAAGCAAAAAAAATATGGACTAATCTAAGCTTAATGGCAAGGTGTGTGTCATATGTAACCTTCATAACTTTGCTTGTCAGTCAGCCCCCCACCACCACCACCACCACCACCACCACCACACATACACACACGTGCACACCCATTACGGACCTCATAAGCAGGGCCTGGATATCAGTCACTGTGGCCCTTTGACAGGTCTAACCTTCCCAAGCGGCAAAATACACCATCTTCACTGCAGTCCTATTGACCAAAGCAATAAGCCATTCTATATGGTGTATTAAAGTCATTTTCCACATGCTACCTCAGCACGATCCATTGTTCATGCAAGCTCCTGCTGACCATGAAGAGAGGTGGAGGGGAAAAAACCTTCCTTGTACTCCCAGACCAAATTGCAACACTTTGCACGGTTTACATCATTTAAGGAATAAGTCCTCTGCCAGAAATGTTTTTTTCCTTCCTGACTTAAAAGGTGCAGTCATTATCACGGTCACTCATGTGGCAATTTTGGACGGTTAAAGGGAGACAGAGGTCCCAGAAACGGCTCCACACTTGGAGGCATATGTCCTGACAACCCAGAGAGCATGTTCCATTTATGTTCTCAATCCAGTCTCCCATTTCATTCCCCTTAAATTTGCAAGCATAAAAGGGAAAAGGAGGGGCTCTTTTGTTGGCAAGCAGTGGCTGTGTAATATGTTGAGGCCATCTGCGTAGTCCGGTGGCTGCTCTCCCCTGCTCCCTGTGTCAGAGGTGGTGTTGGAACCGCTGTGTACCTCACCCTGGCCTCTGCTGAAATCAGCTCCAGTCCGGGACCATGTGACAAATGATTCCAATCTAGGCTGAGCGCCCTTGACTTGACCCTGACCGCTGTAGACAATAAGGGCAAGCTCAGTCACTGGAAAAGATGTTCTGCGCTAATAAACCCGAGTGCGGACCAGGGGTAGCAGTGAGCGGAGGCACCGCTACAGGGAGGGAGGGGGTGGACAGGGAGAGAAGGAGGGGGGGGGAGTTCAGGTTCTGACCTCTCAGGTGCAGGTTGATAATGAGTCTCCCTGTTTGCTCTGTGAAAATGACCTCAGAGAGATGAAAGGATCCAGAGCACAACAAAGAGCCCCATTCTCTTCTCCTCTGAAATGGGATCATTCTTGAGGATTGGCTTATGAATGCACTTTCTATTTCATTGCTTTTAAAGGGCACTTAAGCCAAAATACAAACATGTAAAAGTAGTTGGACTAGATGCCGCCACACAGCCACTGAAACCAAGCGCACCTCCTCTAGGACCCCACACATGCAAACAAAACAGCCAAACGCACAAGCAGACGCTCACTTGCACACACACAGGCATGCAAGTGCAAACACATAAACACACAAACCGACAATATCCCAAATCCTGCTTGTGCCTCCCCTTGTCTCCTTAATAAACCCTATAAAATGAGTGTGCTCTTGCCAAGCTTGGTGCCGTAAACATGCCACTCCAGAAAGGTTCTGGGCATCCCGCTAGTTATGCTAATGAAACCCCCCACCCTCCTCTGTTTTTCACTCTCTCTTATCCTGCTGGCACAGCCTTCAGTCTTCCGCAGTACACCACTCCATTGTCATCCCCTGCCCCTGTTCTGCTGGCACCAGACTAGATAATACACAGCAAAACGAAGATCCAAGAACCCGTGTAAAAAAAACATGGCAAGAAAATAATATGGTTATTATTTCTTTGAACTCAAAACCAGGCCATTGTTCTTCATTTTTGTGCCCCAATTTGTAGCAAAATATGGTACAAAATATGATTATCTTAACAACGTGCATGCATGGATGGCTAATTATACCGATATAAATAATGTCTCCAAGGTAAGCGATAGGAGAGACACAAGAGGAGGTCAGAATATACTGAACAACATAACCCTCACTTCTGTCTGTTGACTACTCAAAGCTGCTCACAGCCAGGAAGTAGAGGCAGGACTTCTTGTAGTGCCGATTCTGGCGTAGTAGAGTGTATCAGCAGGTTCTTTGTCATGGGGACTTTGAGGAACTTAGTGTTGAGAGGGGAAAGTGCTGGGCACGACAGGAACCACTGAAGTCTGCTGAACTCTGCTGAGTGTCAATGTGGCAGCCAGGATTATACCCTCCCTTCTTTGGCTCCAAAATACAAAACCCACTTGACAGCGCAGCCCAAAGTTTTGTTTGTGTGAATCTAAGTGTGAGTAGGTGTGTGAGAATGCACATTTGTGTGTCTCTATACATGTGTGTGTGTGTGTGTGTGTGTGTGTGTATGTGTGTGTGTGTGCGTGCGCGCTTATGCTTCTTCAAGGCCCTCTGTGCATGTGGCTTTCTCAGAGTTGTTCGGTAAGCCAGGCCTCTGACGTGGATTTGTGGCTTGACTGCAGAGGAGTTTATCACAGATAATTACGTAAGAATGTGCTGGAAAAGGAACAAACCACGGACAGTCTGGGCTGGCAGATGCTGAGCCTCGGCCTACACAGTGCCCCGTGCTCCCTGCACTCCAGCCTCACACACTCCAGCCCCCACCGGGCCTCTCTAAGCTTGAAAGGGCAGCAGAGAAAACAGTGAAACACTGGAGAGCCCAAATCAGCTTCTCTTTTATTGCTCACCCTACAGCCCCCTTACCTTCCTTTCATTTGCTGTACATTCAGCACAGTTTACTACATACATGTTTGTATAATATACATATTAAATAATATGTATAGCCTATTATATTATATTATGTCCTGTCGCAAATAGTTACTTTAAATATGGTAACTGTCCATTATTAAAGATTCACAATCACAAAAATAGGTGGATAATATGGAATTATCAGCTTAAAACTTTAATGAATAATACAAAAATAGAAATGTTATGACCCTCACAACAACTTGCAAATCCAATTTTGATTTGATTGAACTTCTTATATAATTAACTATTTTAACTAAAAGGAAAAAATGTTGTATTTTTTGTCAACAGATTCTGCCGGACGAGTGACCTGTGATGCCAGTGAAACATGAACACTGGTGTGACAGATAGGGAACAAACTACTTAAGTATTTCAGGGATGGTGAACATGAACCTACACGTTGAGGGAAATTTGATATGACAGCCAAATCTTTTTTACAGGTATCCATGTAGACACCGCAGAGAGTCATCTTAAAGTGTTGACATGTCTGCTCACTTGCTATAGAATCATGAAACACTATTCTCCAGCAACCAGAAATGGTTGCCAATAGTACAGTAGAGAAAGAAAGAGGTGCAGTATGACCGTAAACACACGATTGAATGATCTGTCACCAAGATAAAAAGCGTAAGATAAACTCGGTTTTGTTGTAGGCACACTTACTCATACATAAAGACTACCACCACCACTAAATTCACTCCCGAGGATGTGTGCACTACAGCAGCAGGTAAAGGGAACAGTTGTGGGTTTAATGGTTTATTCTGTATTATGAAGGAAACCAAGAGCCCAGGGACCATTGAGATGCCTTTTGCCAGGTTCCGTCTCTTCTACTCCGCCATTAGATGGAAATGATTTCTGATCACTACCTAGCAGCCCCTGAATCGAATGAGTGACCCCAAGGTGAACATGGTACTATATAGCCCTATTGCATGCTCGTTCAGCCATTCATCCACTGTAGACATCATTACTTCCATATTTTACAGGTGTCAAAAGTGATATGGCTATACTGCGTGTGCGTGTGTGAGTCAGAGAGAGAGCAAGAGAGCACCAGATCGTGAGGTAGAGAGGAAAGAGGAAGATGAGCTGTAAAACGAAGCACAGCTCATCTGAAAACTGGTATCAGTTATCTTTTAAATTCATATATTGTCCTTACATGCATTTGTTTGGTGGCGTGATATTAAAAAAAACAATACTTGTACATATGCATGTCTGCAGATGCTCCCCATATTCTGTTATTAAAAAGTAACTTAACACAAAATCCACTTTGTGGGTAAGTATTTATATGTGCAACCACTTTATTACACTAGCAATTGATCCTGGTTTCATTTTATAGTGTTTGTTACCCAAAAATAGAGTTATGTCAACTTCTCGCACATGTTATAGAGGTTGTCTGTAGTATGAGTGTGTATATGTGTGGTGGGAGGGGGCATGTATCTGTCGCAGACGGTGTGGTGTGTATGTGGGTATATCTATGTGCTGGCGTAGTGAATTGGAAATTGGAAGTTTATAAGGTCGCTTGCAAAAAGCTCTCCTCTGCCCTCTTAAGATAATGAAAACAGCAAAGCGGGAACTAAAATCTGACCACTGCAAAACTGAAACCGCACCGAGGTAGGAAGATGAATAACCTTGTGCATCAGCGCACTGAATTCTCGATATCAGTGCCTTTTCAATTCACTTACTTTTTGTAATCATCAAGGTCAAAAGGCAATTTCTGCAACCACAGAAATAAATAAAACAGGTTGACAGCAAATTAAATAGAAAGGGGAACAAAGCCATGCCTCCAGCAAGTAACAGAAAAAAAACAAGGGTAGAAAATCTCACATGAAAGCTAATTTTCAGATAACATCAAGCTTTGCCATTTGACTAATTGGAATACACTTCACTCTTCATACAGAAATGCCATTAGCACTTAAAACATTTTGCGTGAAAGATTTTTGTTGTGCCAAGCATTATTTTCCCCTCCATGGCAGCATCCAAAAGTTGTTGATGGTTAATGTGGTAGGTTAATCCAATTGTTTGTTATAATTACAATACCTTAAAAGAACCCTGATTGTAATAGTTTTATTTTCTTCTGCTGTGATTTCATTTTGTCTATTAAAAGCCTAAATGCCATCCCTAATCCATTGCAACACGTCTCCAACGTTATATAAATGGCCCCTACTATCTTTATTTCCCTTCACCTACTTTTAAACAGAGCAACACACACAGGTACTTTAGTCTAACTGTATGTCTATCATGTATCTTCGTGACTGACAATTGTGCCTCGGTATAATGCTGCACTAATGAGTACGTGGACAATCAATTAATGTGTAGTTATCTGTCCTTGTACTCATGTGTTGTTCACACTGTTCCCCTTTGTCATTTCTGTAGACCTTTTCTAGTGTTAAAGTACAAGTTCAGTGTTTTCCAATTCAGACTGCAATGCTGTACGTGGTCTGTGCACAATACAAAGAATATGAAGCTTTACTCTTGAGAAAGTAACCTCTCTACTCAAGTCAAGTTAAAAATCACACAAAACAGTGGCATCAAATCCAAAGCAGTAGTTGGTAGGGAAGAAGATTTATTTTTGAAATTTTTAAGATACCTAAAAGGTGAAGTATGCAAGATTTAGGGGGATTAGGTGGTGTCTAGCAGTGAGGATTTCAGTTTGCAACATGCTGATACTTCTCCAAGCTGGAGTTTCTTCAGTGTTCATTGTTAGGGAAGTTTTCACTAGGAGCCGAATTATCCACAAAACAAATGCGCCTGGTGATTTAAACCGCTAAAAACAGTGAATGAAGCAGTTTCAGGTTACAAATAAGTGTATCTCTGACACTGTTTGGGATGTAGGAGACAGGCAGCTGGCCCACCACATGCTTATGTGTGCTCACTTTTATTCCCTGACAACTTAAGAGTCAGGCATTCAGGAGATCTCTTACTCTCCAAAACAAATGAAGCCAGTCATGTAAACCACTAAAAGCACTGAATAAAGCAGTTTCATGTTACAAATCTGTGTTTTCCTTACGCTGCTCGTTGCAGATGGGCTTCTAACTATGATGGCTAATGTGAAAACGTGAATGGCCCTATCTAGAGCCAGTGTTTGGTAGGTCCATTCTGAGCTACTGTAGAAACATGACCGTAAACATGGCAACCATAAACAAGGAACAGTCTCTATGACGACATAAACTGCTACTCCTAAGATAAGGAAAACACAGCTATTCTTATTTTCATATGATTACACTAAAGAAAATACACTTATTACATTACACTCGATATATCCCCCTAAATCCTATACACTTGTCCTTTAATGGGACAGTTCGGATTTTTTTGAAGTGGGGTTGTTTGAAATACTTTTCCATAGTGAGTGTATTGCCTACAGTAGAGGGCAGTCAGCATGGCCCAGTTTGGAGAAGCAGACAGGGGTATGTCACAGAAACAAAGCAATGTACTGTAGGGGCAGCAGAAAAACACATTTTAACCACCTTAAAAAATCAATATCAGTTTAAGTGTGCACTGTGCTCACAATATTTTCATGACTCCTGAACCCTTTATTTATGCTCTCTTTAAAGCCACCAGACTCCTCTGACAAGAACAGTAATTTTACCTCGCAAGACAGTAGAGTAGCTGGTCTACCACCGCATCAATCGTTTACTTTGTTGGTGTCATTGTGTGACTTTGGTGTTTCAGAGGGTTAGTTCTGATTCACCGAAGTCACAAAGTAAACGGACAAAGCAGCTATTGGAAGCAGTGGTAGACCAGCAGCTCCTGCGTTCTGCAAGAAAAAATTAGTGGCGGTACTCCAGCCTGCTTCTCCAAAGTGGGAGCGGGCCAGCTGCCATCTAATGTAGGTAATCTGACTATGGATAAGTACCTTATACAAGCCCACTTAAAAAAAAATCAAGTTATCCCTTTAAGAACCACAAAAAAGCAGACATGATAAGCTGAGCGAATAGTAAAGTTTTAGATTAATTGACTCAAAATAGAGTTAGTGAGACAGGAACTTGCTGACAACATTAAGGCAACCTAATGCAAAAAAAAAATCCATATAACAACACCCTTTGAAGTAACAGGCTCATTCTGTAACAGAGGAGCCAGTGCTAACTCCATTTAAAAGCAAAGCATCTGCTGTTGTGAACCCATGATTGTCTAGTGTACACATGTTCAAGATGTAGATGGAGCATAAAGGAATTAAAATAAATAGATGAATAAAAGCTTGGTTTGTAACTTCCTTTTAATTGATAGAATATATATAACCTATATCAAATTAATTTGGGCTCAGTCATGTTTTAAAATATCTGCAATGTTCCTTTGTTTTGCTAAAAAAAGCTAGCAGGTAAGTGAACTTGTGTTTGTGTGACGTTGCATCGGCCTCAGCTCAAGGTTATTGCCTCTGCCTGTTTTGAGTGCCCCTGTTTCTGCTCTCTAGGTACATGACAGGATTTTGGGTCTGTTCTGACAAAAGATTCAGTACATAATGTATATATATACTTTTTGTTCAAGGAGCCGGCACAGTTTTCTTGAAAAATAAAAAAGGCCAAGAACAGTTTATTACTGTTTAGACGCCTCCTTTGGAGAGCAAAGCAAGCACATACAAGAAAGAGAGTAATGATATGCTTTAGGTCAATATTTTACACAATGATGCATTTTGGGAGGCACACCTCTACAGGGCATGTGTGAAACAATGGGTGTCATAACTGCCCTGTGCAGCTTATTAATCTTCCCTCCCCCTCTAATCAATCTGTTTCTCCCCTTGCAAACACTGGTTACATTCCCGCGTTAAACGAGAGACCATCTTTCACTGTGGCACAAAAGGGTGGCTCCAGGATGGTGATGTCTCTCTTATACGAGGCAGCCAGGAGTAACAGAACAAAACGACTTCCTCAGGATGTTTTTAAATCAATGACAGCAAGATTAAGCGGGGAAAATGTTACTGAGAACTGATGTGTTGTCAAGCTTGCGTAGCAGAGATTCAGAGGACATCAGCTTTTTATTTCCATGGCTGATTCAACTGTGTACGAATCATGTAGGATAAGAGACGTCATTTTTTATTAAGAGTCTGATTTTTTTCTCTCGCAAATCCGAAAGAAAAATAATGACTGATTACATATTAACTACCTGCATAATAGTTTTCAATGACAAAGTCAGACAGATTTCCGTAGCTGTGACATCACCACGGTATGTTTTGTCATTATAGGATTTTATAAGGCATGTCCTTTGAAACAAATGGTGTCATGCTTACAACTGGGAACCATTTGAGAGGTATGTTGTGAAGTCATACTGTAGTGCTCAGCTAAAATTATTCTATAGATGACAGCAAGGGGAAGTAGCCACTATTCCTGTTATTCCCCATTGTACAGTCATACTGCAGCAATTATTTAAAATCTTTGATTATCCTCAGAGAGGCGATGCAATCATGGCTGAAAATCAATTTCAGGGACATCAGGAAAAATCAAAAAGCCTGCAGACTGCCAACAGGGCCAAGGGCTTGTGCGAGAGAAGAGAAGGGATTTTTTTCTCATCATCGTTTCGGTTTTCCCTTTGCTAAGGGTAATCAGCCAGCAACACCAGAGAGCTTGCTGTTAGTCGGAGCCAGATCCTGATCCTGTTCAGGGCTGCTAGTGATGTAGAGCCAGGTAGCATCCAATTAGTGCTTAGTGTAACTTAATGCAAAGTGCTGGCACTCAGCTCACCGAATCCAACTAGTTGTCATAGAATTTCCACGCTTCTGCTGTCAAATTCATGAACATTTGCTGATTTGCTTTGCCTTCTCAAGGCACCATGAAGTTAAAATGAGACATTTCCATCAATGCTGCACCGTGTATGGCCATTTTCTGCTAAAACAGATTGGCCTGATTACTGATGAGACAGCAGGCACGTCAGCGACGGCTGCTTGATGCTTATTGACAACTGTGTTGCTTTAGAACCACATTTACTCCTTTTACATATAGAGCAATTTGTAATGGCACAGGTTCCAAAGCTCTGTAATTGATGTAAATCCAATGGAAAAAAAAAAAATCATCATTCATGATAAACCAAGAGCATGTACCATTTTTAGTAAACAAAGCTGGATGTAAAATTTCCACCCTTTCTTTATGTTCAATCAAGGCGTGCCTCTTCATATTCAATCAGTCTGGACTTGTCCAGATGCTGGACTTATCTCGCACAGCTGAGAGCAGATCAAGTCTGATAATTACATATTTAAAAGACACAGCATAAAAACGGCTACCTCTCACTATGCTGTGTTATTCAGAACAGACTGATCTGGTAGATAAGACGCTGAATAATATGCCAGAAAATCACAAATCGCAAATATCTTATGTGTCCCCATTTCCTGCATTTTAGCCCCCTCCATCTTTACTTGCAACCTTTCTGCTTTCCTCTCCCTGAGTTTAGACAGCTGCGAGGAGCATCTCCGCAGTCTGTGGTTTCTGGCAGAAGGCAGACAATTGAGTTTTGGAAGTGGCATGGAACGAGACAAAGGGAGTGTGAGGTGGCTTCCTCCCTCTGTCTTCCTCCCCGTCAGGGCTCCGTGGGCGGGTTGCCCACTCTTTCATAACAGCATTAGCAGAGACTACGCAGCAAAACAGTGGAAAATCCACTCCACCATGTTTCCTCATCAGCGGTGTCTTCTCTCTGACCTCCACCTCAGTTTCAGTGACTCACATGAATATGGAAGATGAATATGGGCCAACTTCTGAGGTTACGCCAAACTCAACAAGAGACAGGCTTGTCAACCATGAAATCGCCTTTACAGAGGGAGTATGGACAAATTTGGATTGGTTGAAGGCACTTTCATCCCTGGGAAATTTCCTGACCTTTATTTTATGTTCTAGGCCATAAAGATCAGGTAAAATGCTATCATAACAACCAGTATAAAGGAAAATGGTGGTCTATTATCCTCCATAATTCCTCTCCGGACATCTATCATCATTCACCCTCCATTCATGCTACCCAGCAGTCATCACAGGACACCCTCATAGTTGTGCAGTGTGGAGCTTTCCTCTTTGCCCTTTCTTGGTAATACCTCCTGTGACATACTTGGCTCAGCACCCTTACACAAACACTAACACGCACACACACAAACACACACTGGTGTTTGACCTCTGAGGTTCAGTGAGAGCATTAAATACCAATTAGGGTTGGGACGGGCTAAGCTGAGTCTGAGGTTGTAGCAGGGCCTTGAGGAGGCCTGTGGGAAGCAACTTATTGGTCCCTGGGCATAAGTGCGCGTGTGTGTGTGTGTGTGTGTCTGACTACTACCAGTGCTGGAGACCAGGTTTATACTGTGTGTGTGTGTTTGTGCAGAATAAGGACATCAATAGCATACTAGACAATCTCCCTATAGGCATACTTTCTGTACGCATGCTCAAAAACCACATCTGGATATTTTATTTAATACAGCATTCAAGTTCCATCTTTTTCACCCCTCTGAGAAGCCTGGTTTTTGGCTCAACATTTTTTCTGTTACATCATATCATATGATTGAGCAAGATTATTTCTGCTTGAAATGACACTCTCAAATATGTATTGTTTAGATTGTTTAGACAATGTTTCTTAAAAAAAAAAAGACGTTAATACCTATTCTGTAAGACTTCAGTATCTACACTGCTGAAATTGAAGAGGTACAATAAGATGTGTGATGCAGGCTATTTGTCTCAGTTTAATGTCTGAAATAAAATAGCAATACAGGAGAGAGAATATTAGCAAATGCTCTGAAGGCAACCCTCTGAGAAATATCCGTTCTCTGCAGTGAATCTTGAGACTGTGTGTGATGATCTGCTGTGGTTATCTGGCGGTTTCAGAGTCATGCCCTTTACTGTCCCTCTGTTATTTACCCACCAGACACGCACAGCTTGATAAATGTTTTGTCTGACCTTCTAAATTTGTTTTCCTTCCTCTTAACTGTGATTTTATTTCCCTTGGACAGGCCAGACTGTGTGTGTGTGTGTGTGTGTGTGTGTGTCTCTTTATGTGTGTGTATGTCTGTTAGCAAAGAAAAAACAAGGTCCACATCCAGAAAGATACAATCTATCCTCTCCTTATTGCAAATTACTTCCATCAGCCCCTCATTTCAATGAACAAGCAAAGGAATTGAGAGAACTACTAAAAGCAGCGACTCCAGCCACTGACTATCCATCTAGTGTGTGTCTACTCCAGTCTGGAAAGGGTTAAAGTCGCCACAGGCCAGAGCAGAGTCAACATCGGCCACGGCTTGGCTGGCCTACCCTGCCAGATCAATATCTGCAAATAATAAATTAGCTCCCCAGAGGGGTCGCACTAAACCTTCAGCAACACTGCCCTGGAAAAGTCCACAATTGGTGTGTGCGAGACTCAATAAGCCAGGTGAATGACTGTGCAGGGGCACATCTTTAGCACTCCATAATAGAAAATTAATGGTGCTCAAATCAGTGCTGAGGGCACCCTGAGGGTTACCTAATAGGCCTAGTTAGAACTGTCATCCCTCCCAGAGTCGCCTAAAATATCACATGCAAACACAGGGAGCCAAGGAGAGAAAGAGGAATGGGGGAGAGACGTATGTGTGCTTGCAAGTAAGCTGGATTACCACTTTTGGTATTGATAACTTTAGTGAGAATATTACATAAGTGATATTTTGGATTTGGACAAGTGAACGAAAACTAAGGTTGTCAGATCAAACTTAACTTATTTTAAATACTGTTTTTACTCCTGACTAAACTGAATGCATCACTTTCTCCTCATGCTGCAACTTTGTCATCCTTTTTATTAGCTCACTAGCTTGTTTTAGGATTTAATTGTTTGCAACAGTTTTTTATGGCAGAAGGGCCTGACACTCCTCCTAATTACTCTGTCAAGCCATATCTGAATATAATTTAACTCCTGTCAGTAAAAGACAAGACTCAGCCCACCACCAACTCATCTTTCAATAATTAACACAAAGACTAAATACTGTGAATCAACACTAAACCATTGCTGTATGTTTGAGATGCATTTTCCTGTTTGTTTGTTCTATTAGTATTTATACTATTAAGTATTTTACTGATCAGATACTAATTTTGATAAATATATTGTCTGATTTAACTTTAAGGAATAATTCACAGACCCATGCACACAAACATCCATCTTCACTATAGTGGCTGTAATGTAGTTTCCTATTCAGAATTCACTGTAGAAAATAATTTACTGATTTTCCTAACACCTAAACTGACCAGATTTGACTATGAACATTGTCATTTAAACTTTTTATTCTCAGTTTTAATGACAAGTTGTAGTTCATATGGGCTCAATCCTCTCAGGTGGTTGCTCACATTATCAGGCAAAAAAAAAAGAAAAAAAGAAAAAGAAATAGCAGACCAAAACATTATTATAATTCTTCCTCAATCCAGAATATATTGGCCATATTATCAGGCTTAAAAACAAACCTTAAAGAAAACGTAAATAAAAGACTAAACAGAGCTAATTTTAGTAACAAGTCCACATTGAAGTAGCTAAATAAAAGCTGAACGAGTTGCTTGCGAAAAGTCATTTAAAGTTTGTGGAAGGAAAAAAAAGTAAATCTTGGAAATACTAAGTAGGTGATCAAATACAATGCTGAAATATGCAACTTCATCATGCTGGCTGTGTTCAAGCATAAACTTGTCCAATCCACAGGGCTGTTTAAAAGCAGATCTATATGCCCAACAGGATGGTAATGAGCCTTAAAAGCACATCTGATCACTTATTCCAGCTGGTTCATTCCCCTTCTCCACAAACACAACTATTGGATTCAATAAACATACTTCATATTGATCCTGAGCCACCCAGCAGCACATGCAGCTCTCTTACCCACTCTCAACAAGATTTATTACAACTTTTCATACTGAGCAGAAACCAAGAGACACGCAAACACAAGCGTGTGCGTACACACATGCGAATAAATGCACCCCCACGTACACGGAAAAGGTGACGTTTAAATACCCAGTGACATCTTGGCACACACAAGTGCGCACAACCCTTCGATCTTTCCCCTGACCGTAATTTGCCTATGAAGTAATATCAGGGGGGTTGGGATGTGTGGGGAGGGGTTTGCCTCCTCATCTCTCCTCCTATCCCCCGCAGGTCTGGACTTCGGCAAACTGTCTGCTGCGTTGACACTGAACTTACCCACATGCCGCCACACTGCCATCCTCCAGCGCAAACAGAGTGTGTCGCTCTCCGCAGGCCACTTGAGATATTTTCAGAGACGATGGAAGATTCTGGAACAAACGCGGTGCCAGCTGGAAAAAAAAAAAAATTAAGTTCCCAGTGAGGTGAAGAAACACACTGTATCTCTGAGTAGCTCTGTACTCTGTAGTTAAGTTGATATACTCCATCAGCCTGGCTAACATCCCAAAGACAGGCACAGCTACAGTAGATCCTCTCAGAGTAGATGAAGACAGAACAACGTGAACAACAGAGGGAACAAGAAAGAAACAGCATACTCCTTTATGGCGCTGAGCTGTGTAGATCTGATGTTTTTAAGTCCCTGTGTGTATGTCTGTCTGTCTGTCTGTGTGTGTTCATGCCAGTGCCACAAAGAAAAAAATGAAACAGCCTATGAGAAGAAAAGAAAGCCTGGTTCCTCATCATGCGCTTGTTAGCTTGTCCAATCTATGGCAATCAGCACAGTCCCAGGGGTTGAAAGACACGAGATGCCGGGGAAAGGGAAGCCGAGGCTGAGGAAAAGATCAATACTGCACTGTGAAACAAGAAGTGTGGGCTATTTACTCTCCATTGATCTGATGATGCTGGAGAAACACCTCACTCGGCTATTAAATTGAGGGTATAAGTCTACTGTGGAGGGCTTTTTTTTTCTTCCCCTCTCTTTTTCTTTCTCTCTTTCTTCACCCCAAGGTCAAGAAAAAGCTAAAAACATCCACAAACAAACAAAAATGGATTGCTTGGGCCAGGGAAAGTAATTAATCTGCATTAAAATGCCAAGGGAACAGGCACTAACTACCCATCTTAAGTGAAGTTTTGCTCAGAGCGACAAGAGACCCATGGCAGCATAGGATGGACTACTAGAGGACACAGTGATAAATACAAATAGACTGCTAGCGGGGGGCCAGCAGAGTTTCACTAGAGCTACTTTAAGCTTAGCATTTCCACCTGCATGACACAGTAAAGGCTAAGTAAACACAGAGCTGAAAGGTATGCAGGCCTTTTTGAAGCAGAGCCGTGGCAGATAAGTATGATAGGTAGTATGACAGCAGATATTATCTTATTGTGCACTACAATGCAAACTATTAACAGGCTCACCTGTAGAAGAAGACAGGTTCAAGAATGAGAGAATGATTTAGGTACACAGTTTCATACTATTTTCAGGGAATCAATACTTGGAGTTTCTTAATTTCACTTAAGTGTCAAATTGTATTTAAAAAGCTGTGTTATGGCAGAACACAAGACAACCACAATGACATAAAGCTGAAGGGTCACCATCAATGAACCACAGCACATTCATTCACATTCATTCATTGGTATTTTGAGACACTGAGAGGACCATCACATCCTAACTATAATCTCAGTGAGGTAATGTACAGTGTGTAACTGTAAATGTCAACATTATACTTTATGTAATGCTACAAAGCTATCAAAGGTGTTTTTCAGTCAGTGTGACAAGGCCTGTACTGTCAATGTGTTTCAAATACCTGTGACTTATTTATTCATTTAACAAATTTATTATAAATTCAATAATTAGACTGATACTTTGAAACTGAATTTTTGACTTTACTTCAGGTCAATTTGCTGCAAAAAGCAAGTGAACAAAAACATGACGATACAGCATGACATCACTGTAGTTGTATGCCCAGTTTGATCTAATATAGTAGCTCATCACAAAGTCAGTGCCAACAGGAATTCAGACTTCATGATGGTGTAATGAGGGCGTCACTGAAAGAAAAGATTGTGCATAGTGATTACAGTTAGAAGTGATCAGCTGCAGACAGAATCATTCCTATACCAATGTTTAAAATAAATCCCTTAGAGTAATAAATTAGTCCACTTACAGTGTTTATTTGGGGTCTTTTCATATAAAAAAAAGTTTTTGAAGTTTAAAACTACAATAATTCCATTCTCTTCAAATTTTTACCACTTTACTCCCATGCTACAGTTCTTGCCTTGCACTAACCCTTATGCTTTTGGCTGGCTACCTGAGGCTGGTGCTGCCGTGCACACTGAAATCACGATGGGGGAAAAAGAAAGTAATTTTCTCTCAGTGAAAAACATAGTCTCCTCGAAGCTTATGACAAACTGCCAAAAACGAGCCGATGAGATGCAGCAGCAAAACTTGGTGGCAGGCAACCTTGTGCAGTTTGCTCATACAAAACAGTCACGACTGCGAGTGACGGAGACGGAAAACGAGTGTGCATGCGGAAAGCACCTGTGGTTGAAGCCACACTTGTGAAGTGGACTGATAATGCCCGGTCACGTAATGGCCCCGTAATGAAACAGCTGTGGGCTACTGCATTTTGAAACAGTCAATAAAATTCAGTAAATAACAAAGCTCTCCATTTCATTACTTTATATTCATGTAGTAAATAAACAAATGTAAATTAGATGGTAATCTGCATGAGGAAAAACTCGTATTATAATCATGTGCTTATAGTGATAAATTTGACCCAGACAGATGTGATCACTATGAGCTGTTTCCACTGACTTTGCCGAGAAAATTCTAGGTAATCTGGGATTCGTTGTGAAAGTTAAAATATCATCAAATGATGAGGTCATCAAATTATGTTTTATAGTGTGAAAGAGTGGTGACACTGTGATATATAAAGTACATGAAATACTGATCCATTTTCAGCGGATATTGGAGGTTAAAAAAATGGCCCTTACATGGCAGAAGATAAAAATAAAGCCATAAAATTCATCTCTGGTTTCCTAACATGTGTCCAGTGGCAGAGCGACTAACATCAATATATTTTTCATGGTGTGAAACTCTTTCCCTCCATGTCTGTCTTTGCCTTTCTTCCACTCCTCAGAGGAGTAGCCTTATTGACTGTGTGGCTGTATTACAACAAGCAGTCTCTAATGACTCCCTGAAGACCTCTCTATCCCTACTGCCCGCCCTCCGTCTCTCTCTCTGTGTCTCTCCTTCTCTGCCTGCTCTTCAGGCTCCAGTTCAGCAGCTAATTAACCCTCTCTAATAGCGTAGATTACATTAGCTTTGAGCGGCTCGCACCCTCCACCGGACTCGCACTGCCACACAATGAACCCAGCCTTGCTTTACAAATCTCCCCCTTCACAAGAGCACAATTATGAATTCAAACAACTTCTTATCCACACTCACTCATCCAGGGACAGAAGCCCTCCTCTTCAACCACCCCACTCCTCCCTTGCCACCCACCTCCCAGGCCTTCTCGCAGGAAGTAATGAGAGAACTGAAGAGAGGAGACCACACAACAAGATGGCCATGAAGGGAAGAGGGATATCGAGGTGGGGAGGAGGGAACCCCTATTGGGTAAATCAGAGAGGTCACTATAGGTGTTTCATTGGGTGAGGCTACAGAAGCCCAGTGATAACCCTCCATCTTAACATTCCTATTCAGAGCAGAAAGGAAACTTAATTACTGTGGGCGGATAGAGCGAGAGGGGGGAATACCACAACCAAACGGAGGTTTATGCCTTAAGTGGTCAAAGAGAGGGAATTAGACGCTAGAATGAATGACTTAAGCCAGTACAAGCTGTTTTCTACACATTGACAAAATGGCCTGGGAACTCAAAAGCTTAATGAAGACTTAAGAAATATGTTTTTTTTTTATAAAGCTGCAGATTGGGATGCATCAGGCTGCTTGATCAGTGAGACCAATCAATCGGCCAAGACCCATCATGTCTAAAAAATACGCTTCTGTCGGTGAGATGGGAGACTATTACACAGTTTTCAGCACCCCGCTTTAAGAATGTAAGAAGATACTGTGGTTGGTTAGTCATCTTTAATGCAATGGAGCTGAGCTGTATAACAGCCGCCATTAAACTGCAGGAGTCCAACCACACTGGGAGAGTGTTCAAACCAATGGAGTACCTACAAGGAGAGGAAAGAACGCTGAATCGAGGAGAAAAATACATTTTTTGAATTGGAAGGTTTTTTTTCTCTCTTACAGCACTTACACCACTTAGTGGTGTTTTATGAATGATAATGAGATGAGATATAGTTGTGGTATAAAAAGGAAATAAAATATGGAAGAAATGGATGTAATCTGCTCCGTCTAAATGTAAATTGGTACATTTGTAGTGAAAGGACATTCTCATGTTTCTTTGTCCGGACAAGTAATTTTCCCTATGTCCCTCTTCTGTAAGGCTTGCCATAGCAGCATTTTCTGCAGCACAGAGCACTCTCCTTTCTATTTCAATAGGACAGCTCATTTGCTAGACTCCTAGCCCAAACTGCTGACTGGGTTTTTCAAGGCTGTGTACTTTGTGTGCATGTGGACGAGTGTGCGTGTGCACAAGCTTGTGCTAAAAGAGAGAGAAAGGCATGAAAGAAGGATAGGCAAAATGGAGGGAAAGAGTGGGAGAGAGAACACATTGTATCATTAAGGTACTCAGAGATCATTAGATATATAAGGGCTCTGCTATGCAAGGTCAGGGCTGCTGTGTTTTTCTAGGTCGGCAGAGGAGCAGTAAAACCAGTCTAATCAGCCGCTTCTCTCTCCTCTCTCTCTACGCCGTATCGCTCTTTTCCTCTTCCATCTAGAGGTAGTGTGGATTACAGCCCAGTTTATCCATGCCTCTGTATGTATTTACTAACATTATCAAGGCTTATGAGCCAAGGACACGGTAAACCACACAAAAGGCACAGAAAGGCTTTGAGCTAGATATTGGCCTCATTACGGGGTAAAGTTGTTGGCTCCCTGTCTCGCTCCCAGGATGTACAAGGCTGCTTTAACAGGTGCAGCACGCTGCCTGACTATCCAGTATTTTTCATTAAGGCTATCCTTTAAAGTAGAGTTTAGCAACTGGCAGTCTGCCCCAATAAAGTGTGTGTATGTGCCTGTGTGTGTCCTGAACACAAACACATGTAAGTGAACATATTTTTTTCAGCTATGAGGGAAGGACATGGATTTTACTGAGAGGGAAATCCACTTCGTATAAAAAGTAACTGACCAACTCTCTTTTCAGACACCCAGAGCAGTGCTGGATTTTCTGATCCTAACCAAAATATGCCTCTAGCACCAAGTATTGAAATCTGTCAAGCCGACTCTGAATGTCCGGTCAGATTCGTAATCTTCTTTACATATTCTCAATCTGATAGTTCCTAATTTTAATCAAAATGTTTGCTAATCTTAAGAATACTCCTTTAGGCATTTCTTGTATAACTATTTATTTAAAATGACAATATGGTCAATAGAAAAACACATTTCTATTTCTACAGTAAGATACTGCAAAAAGAATTGTCTTGGTGTAGAAATAAAACTCCAATAATGTATTAGTATCAGAAAAATTTCAAATAATACCTAGCCCTTGGTGTAAACACTCACGCTCCACCCCTTCACTCCTCATGTGACTGAGGTTCTCGCGAGTCCACGGGAGGACAAACCGCTGCCGGCCCTGGATGGCAGGGAGGCAATGCCGTTGGTAATGTGGCGTGTTCATCAAGATAATGATGGATAGCCTTATCCTTATCCATCCTCGGCTTTATAGAGATGAATGTCCTGCTTGGCTTCTTACTCAGCACTTTGGCCTTTCCCCCACTCATTGTGCACTTTATCACACAAACACCCTCGCCCAGCCTAGGATGGAGATTAGCAAAGCCTGTCTGGAAAATGGACCTAACTAAAGCCTATCAATCAAACTTGCTCCGAGCCAATCAAGAGAGAAAAACATATCCAAAATGCACCACCATACAATCATTTCCAGTGTGAAATTTTAGTGTAAAGTAATTAGAGTATTGCGATGGGGTGGTGATAGAGGAGCGTTTGTGAGTTTGTCTGGGGTGAGATGAGAAGGTGAAGAAGAAAAGTGTACGAGAGAGAAACGGTGTGTAAAAGAATGCCTCTCCTGCTCTCGACCGTCTCATTAGGCTAATGTTTTTTTATAAGGCACTTCAAATGTCAAGGCATTGGTGGATTTAGTGTAAACTTAAATTCCATTACCTGGCAGGCATTAATTGCTAACTGAGCCCTGGGATCTTTCCCCTGGGGCCTCTATGTTTCCTCTCTGTCATCTGGCTAACTATTCTGTCTAGACTAACTTAGAGCACCATAATCCACCATGGGGATCAATAAACTGCACATAATTCAGCTCCAATAATGAGCTTTCACTTCAACAAAAGCGCCAGCCCACTTCCCAAGGAACCGGCAGGGGCGTAAAATGATAATGTAATTATTAAAAGGACAGACAAAATGAGTAAGCACTTTCACACAGAGAGGGAGGGCGAGCCCGGCCTCAATTAGACACACTTAAAGCTATCATTGTTATTCGAGACAAAGCTAATCAAGGAGGAGATACAGGGGCATCCATTTCAGCAGGTAATGGAATGACGCTGGCTGGCTCTCCCATTTCCCCAGGCTCATGATGTTATAAAGGCTGCCCTGCAGTCACGCGTGAGCAGGCACTCTTTAATGGAGTGCAATGGATGTGGTTTCATCCACCAATCAGAGATACAGAGGAGGGGACTTGGAATGGAGAAGTTTAAGATTCACACTCCCTAATAGCAACACATAAAACCATAAGTGTGAGGGATTATTTTACACCTGTGGTTTCCATTAGTAGTACAGGAGTAGAAAAGTTACATTTTGTATGTGTTACAGCAGCAGTTGAGACAAGTCTTTATTCAGCATGAAAGATTTAAATCTCTACAATGTCATTGCATATTATTCACGCACTATCCTTGGCATGGCATCCAAAGATCAAACTAGCACCTGTCTTTTAGACCAGTGTGAGAGGTTTTGTGTGTGACAAAGTAAGGTTTAATATGGAGCCTTATCTGTTAACTACTGCTTCTCCAATTATATGCATCCTTGAACTCCAGTGAAATCAAGAGAAGCTACTTTGTTTTTTTACACACAAGTGCTTCTAATTCATCTGCAGGCTACAGGAGGTCCAGGGTGGATAAATCAGGCCTTTACGGAAGGGCTGCTCCCACTGTTTATCTGCTGGTGACATTTGCTGCACAGCCCCAACCGCACCATAATTACCCCACTTATTCACTAAACAGGAATCATGCCTGGCAGGAACCCCCTGCCACAAAGGTTGCAGGACTTAAGGCAATATTCTGTCTCCAGAGTTCAATGGACCTGGCTTTATGAAAAGACTCCATTCATTTGGATATCAGCATGGGTTCACTTTAGCATGGTCTAACAGAAGATGGGGGCTAAACCGACTCGCCTCAATAGCCGGAACAAAGAGCATCATGGCTGATGACGATGATAAATTTACAGCTGACTGCACATGCTTCCCTAACACACGGCACACCTTGGCACACTTCGAATGTCACAGTTCCCATAGAGGACTGGCATTTGAAGTGGCTTCTCCTGCCCCTGGAGCCAGCACACTGGGAGTGGATAGCTATCCTTATCCTGATGAGGTAGTCTGTCAAAGGAAAATGACACACAAGAAAATAAAAAGCACACCTCGCACTAATTCTATTTACTGTCTCTATTAGCTAGGGTTCTATAAATATTTGTGCGAAGAATGGAGAGCCTGTTCTAAACGTGCCTTTTCACAACAGGCCAATCTCTTGGCCTCTGGCAGGCCCGGCGGGATGCCCCCTCTGGCCCACCCACAGAGCTGCGGTGTCCCCCCAAAGTCCACTATTGATCATTTAATTCAAAATAGATTTAAACAAAAGAAGCAGAGGGGAGGACACTGGGAAGGCAAACCAGGGCGTATCCAGGGCTTGTCTGATGGGCTACAGCCAAGGGTCTTTGTTTACTGCCAAAATATTCAATATGAATCATAGAAAGAGAATGAGAGTAGACATTCCTATTCAAATCAAGGAGTGAAAGCCACTGCTCAGAGGACAGCTGAGAGGCAGAGCGAGACTGTGGAGATTACCAGCGTACAGGTCAGCATATTTTTACATCTAACTCGATGAATTGATTGTTTATTTTGACCAAACTGGAGCTGATGATTGTTGGAACAGTGGACTATATAACTAGTTAACTAACAAGACTAAAAGATGGTTTTGCTGAGTTTTATTTTTACTTCTGTCGAGTTTGAATGAAGCATGTTTTTAAATGAGTTAACAAGGCAGTTAAGCTAACGTTAGTCTTAGTCATGAAAGAGAGAAACTTGGATTGGTGTGCGGTTTTATTTTTCTGTTTAATAAGGAAAATAGGTGTCAGAATAGGCCAAATCTGAGTTCTCAGATATGGGAGTGTGACACACTTTACGCCCCCGACATGTGTTGTCAACATAACGACTAACTACAATCGCCGTTTTCTTTTGTACTAATCCAATGACCACAGAAAACAGTTCAATGTCCTTTTTATTCATCATATCTCCATGATATGAATTATGAGATCATACAACCACCGAATCTTGTGTGGCAAATGTAGCTATTACCACCCCCTTGATCACACACAGGCACCTAAAACACACACACACACACACACACACACACACCAACTTAGAAACTTTCTTGTGAGACTTGGCGACTTATAGACCTTTTCAGCAATTTGCTGCTCGGAGTTAACTCAGTCAGCGGCTCTTCAGGCAGCAGCAGAGTGTCTCTCCCTTCCTCTCTGGCTGTGCACACAAAGACAAGAGTGAGTTACTATAGCACTTTCACAGTTGACAATTCTCTTCCTTGGGTTCGGAAACAAAAGTTACTCTGCTGATGCTTGAAAAGATGAAGTTTGCTACAATGTAACATCTTCCGGTCTTTGTTCTGTTGTTGAATGTACTGTAGCAAGTGACAGAGTCCTTGCTTACATAGATGATGGCATCCTCGACTCCACAGTGCCCTGAAGCCCAGCCCCCACTACTGCAGAGAGTGTTGGTCGCCTGTTTATTCAAAGTTCATTCATATAAAGCATGCCGCTTGCACTAATTTCAACACTGCACGTCCCTGGGACCCCAACAATACACCCACCAACTGTGATACATATCAGATGAATGGTCCTCGAGATATACGAAGGACACACATACAGCGATTCCTTGCTTTATAGTAAGATTACTTTGTTAATGACAGTATAATCCTGTATTAGCACATCATCTCCTTTTTTCGCTCTATCTCCCAATCACTGCCATTTCAGATGACTTATCGCGAATATTACTCATTGTCTTGAGAACACACCCAAATTTATCTTAACTAGAGAACTGCCAATTAAAAAATAGGGATAGTGTTTCTCTGTTGCCTGTTGTGCAACTCTTGAGCTGCACAGAGTTCTGCATAGTCTTATCTGTCAAAGACAGTATGCACAGATGGATGACGAGTGACAAAGGGATATTTGGTTGAGGTTGTGCAGTAATGAGTGTCACGTGACACCCACATTCAAATTTCAGACTGCCTCCCCTGATCCTAAAGCTGCAATCAACACTGGGCCATCTGCAACACTGCAAATTAACATAATTGGTGTACATTACATGCTTATAGAGAGTACATTTTTATCCACTACTCTTCGCCCTTAACAAGATGAGCTGTGGAGATACTGGGAGAGCAACACTGTTGATTAGACACAGATAGTGGGAGCAGACAGCGAGACTTGTTGTCTTGGTGAAAATGGATGAACTGACAATCAGAGTTTGGTGAACGGCCAGGTGTGAGGGCCAAAGTGCAAGTAGGCCAGTGTGCATCTGACACATGCACCTTCCCTACACCTGGAACTGGGGCTGTGTTGATCGACAACCTGGCCATCTTGTCAGACAGCTCGCAGACAGAACGCAGGCAACGTTTAGGCCTATTCCAGCTGCTCTACCAGAATAAATTGAACTTGATTAGAATTAATCACACTCAACCACTTGCAATTTGCAAATATCAGGGAAAATATTCAAGGAAATCTGCTTGGAAGATCGGCGAACAAAGGAGAAAAACTCGACTGAACTGGTGCACCCTAGTTTTGACAATGTGTTTTGCACATGCAGCATACTTCTAGCTAAAAAGACAACTGAGAAGCCACCATTTCTACTCAGAGTGCATTTCAAATGTTGGGTATGATCGGCCGTATGAATTATGAAAGTTTCAGTATTGGTCAAGGGTAAGCTCCTTGTACATCAGCTAAAGTTATCTTTTAGTTGTTATACAGTAAAATACATTACAGTCTCAACTGGCCACTTAGCCAAAGCACTGTGAGTTTTGTGCTGACAAATTACCAGTTGCAGTCCTACAGAATGCATACACATGGTGCACATGGGTGGGCAGAAACACACAGGCAGCGCCACTTACCATATTATAGGTTTCATGAAGCTGTACGTCAAGCAGTCGCACCAAGAAGGTGTAAGAGAAAATTGTCATGATAGACTCTTACCACTCACATTAATAGAATTCATTTAGGATGAAGAGGGGAAGAAAGTCACCATAAGTTAGCTGTCTCCGTCCCTGTGTACACCATGAAAAGATGAAGTATGCAAACTGCCTGATTTTAAACTTGTATCTAATTGTCTCACGTCATGGGTCTGGGCCAGGGCATTGTTGCTTGAAGAATAAATTGGGTAATTCAATTAAAGTGCTTTCCAAAGACACATCATAAGTGATGGAGAATGACTCTAACCCAGGCCTGAACTCCGTGTCCCCCCCATCGCTCCGCTTGCCTGACAAATGGATGGCGGTGTATAATTGAAACACATTGCTGCCAGCGTAGGTCAATAACATCGCTCTCTCTGCTCACCAGCACCAGATTAACAGACTCTATTTTATCTTCCCTCAGCCTGTCCCAGCTTGACAGAGCGGGAGCGTCAGCTGCTTATCCATAAAAGAGGCCCCTTATCTTGAAAATAAACAAATACATAAAGTGCAACAGCCTGCTGTCTGTCCAAGCAGTTAAGGGCTACTTAGTTTAAGGCAAACATGTGGGCAGTGTTTTGTTTAACACATCATCATATGAGATGAAGCACAGCTGTCACTTCAGAAAACCTGGACAGACAGACAGATATTTTCCTCAGTTGAGAAAACATGGACAGCGTGGTCGACCACGAGTCAAATTCTAGACGTGCAGAAAAGGAAATTTATTCTTAAGATTTTTCAAACACAATCATGCAGTGTTTTTTTTTTGTTTTTTTCCAAACGTGTCTTTTTTAAATGCAACCAGTAAAATAACCCTTCAATGTGCCATCATTAAGACCAATGTCATCCAATGTCATTCCTCAATGTTGGTCTAAAACCAAGGACAATACGTGTCATTGGACAAAGAGAAAATTGTGATGGCGCTAAATAATCAACATTTTTGGTAAAATAAATAAATAAAGACCCTCAGTTGTGTAGATTTATAATGTAAAGCCATCACTGTTTATGCATGATAAACACTGAGGATTAATTAGCTTAAGCACAAGTGTAATATGAAGCTAAAATGGGTGATTATATGTATTTAAGCCCAAGCATCACAAATCTACTGGCTTAAATTAATTTGATAAACAAATGGGAAAAGTAGGGTTAAGGTTCAAGGGTAAAAAAAACTCCATTATCTCCCACTCCTCACTCTGTGCTTTCATGTAATTATATGTTAGGTTAGACAGAGTTAATTGAATCTGGTCCATTCAATTTGTTTACAGTATCAGACTAAATGAACAAATAGCCTCAAAATAGATTCCTATAGGAGGTACGTGCACGCTGCTTTGTGTGGTTGTCACTGTGCATGTGCTTAATGTAAAGAGCATGCATGTGAATACAAGTCCATATGTATATTTGTATGGCTTGTGTTAACACACGTTCCCACATGGAACACACACAAATTAGCCATGGACGGATATTCAATTAAGTCCTTTGTCAGGGGTCTGTGTAGGGGCGGGACAGGATGCACAGTACAGTAATCCGTGATGAACAACAAGGTGGCAGCTCCATTGTCTGTCTGACGGATTGAAATTACTTGCAGGCGTGCTCGACCAACAGATTAGACCACTGTTGGGGGGTGAGATAAGATGGCAGCCGGCAGTATGGAAGGTACCTCCTCTTCCAGCTCAAACAATGCATTTAATCCGTTCCCTTCTCACAATCAGGTCGTTTGACATTACTTTTCAGCATCCTACACACTAATTCTCTCCCTCTTTGCCCTCACTCGTTCCACCTTTCATCAAGGGGAAGGCTTAAAGCTGAATAGACTTCATCATATAAATTAATTTGTGCATTTATATTAGAAGTCCCAGAGCCAAAGTCGAAGAGACTTTCACTGTACCTTTGTCAAATGAACTACAGTTTCAAGTTTTTTTTTTCCTGATGTCCTATTTGGCTTTCAGTCTGAGTAACTCCCAGCCAGATGAGTTATATGGCAAAGCGCAATTTTGTGTTTAATTCATTGCTTACTGCTTGCTTGTCTGCCAGCCGCAAGGCTCTGTCCTTCCTGCCAGTACTGTACTTCTTCATAGTATTTTATTATTGAATCATAACCTTGGCGGGATTGCTTTCAGTTGAATGAAATCACAACTCTATAGATTCACATTGCAGAGGTCTGACCTTAAACGCTGTCAAAAGAGGATTCGACAAGTATGTTAAAAACAATATGGCTGAAAAGTCCTTGACAGCATAGAGAAATCATCGTTGTAAAAAATATAATACTGCCTTTCTTTAGCTAAGTCTTACATGCTGCCTCTCCAGCTCAAGTAAATTTACTCCTCTCTTTAAGTGAAGTTCCACTTTTGTGGGGAAAAAAAAAAAAAATCACTGTTCAGTGCTCACAATGCTAAAAGACCACTTCCTCCAAATGGCAGTAAATTTCCATGTTTTTAAAATCCTAGGATGCAGAGAAACAATATGGTTCACTGTGTGTCTCAAGTAATATAGATGACCTGTCAGACATTAGCTGTATGAAAGCAGAAGCACCTTAGAAGGACCTTAGCATAATGTTACATTTTATACACCATGTAAAATGTGAGGAATAAATCTAGACTCTTTAATATAATTGAGCCCTCAACTCTGAATAACATTAAATCTTTGCAAAAAAACATCCGCCAAGAAACTTCAGTGGCTCATTAGTGTCACCGTGGGTGAACAAACTGAGCAAGAACTCTTTAAACAGTCAAACAGGGATGGCTATCATAAGGATTTTATTGATAAGGGTACTCTCATTGATACTCTTTATCAGCTCGGTAATTTAATGATACTTAATTTTCATTTAAAAAAGAATAAATTCAGAACAGGATTAGAATTGTATGTTTTTAAAATAACTAATTTTGCTCCTAGAGCTGCAGCAGTTCTGTATACAAAAGCAAAGTCACTGGATAAACTCAATATCAACTGAGTGGAGAAAAGTCTAAAATATTCCTAACATCACAGCACTGAGTAAAGTTTAGTTTTCATCAGACAGTATCAGTCTGTCCTGCTGCTGTGATTTACTGCCTGCAGGTAGCCTACTGCTGGTTGAAGAAAGTTTAAACAGAAGAAGAACTTTGAAAGAATGTGCAGAATTTTAAGATGCGTTGCAAAACTAAGCTAAACAGTACATACAGACAACTTTTGTTTCAGCTTTTTTATAAGAATTCGCTATTAGCCAAGCTAGCACGCTGTGCTTGTGTAAGACATAGCGTTAGGGGGTTTGCATCACTAATACCAGGTTTTAATACCCATCTCTACAGAAAAACATTGGATTATAATCACTTAATGTTGTAATAAAATAATTAGAGGAACCAACAATGTTCCCAATGTTCTA
Organism: Epinephelus moara; assembly: GCF_006386435.1. NCBI lineage: Eukaryota > Metazoa > Chordata > Actinopteri > Perciformes > Serranidae > Epinephelus > Epinephelus moara. Next base: position 18,255,904 of record NC_065513.1, read on the forward strand.
CAACACAGTTCCACTAAAGTACAACATACTGTATGTGGTAATAAATACTGGATGCAGCTTAATTTATGCATCAAATACACGCGAGGCAACATACAGTAAATCCTCCAGCACTGTTGATGGATTTAGGTAGAAAAGCTTGTGCAAGTGTGTGCCAACAGTTGGGTATGTAAGTGTTCATGTATGGACCACCTCCTGTAAGCATTGATCAGCCACATCCTCAAACATCCACGCTATGTTGCCAGAAGGTTCCACCAACAGCTGTTTGTTCCAGGGGCAACTGCCTATTTTAAATTTGCTTAAGTAAAAATGATTATTGCCAATTAGATGCCCATTAATTGTGCAAGCATGGGATGCTGCCAGCTGTTTACAGAGGGGAGAAAAATAGCCCTTCTTATTTAATTTTTCCCTCAAAGCACAGTCTCTCTCTGCCAGCCAGAAAACATACAATTATTACACAAACACATACTGTACATTCAAGTGAGTGACAGTAGTGGCAAATACTGTATATCAAAAGCAAGTGAGTGAGTGGGCTGGAGTATTGGTACTCTAAACCTTTAAGGTATACACTGACATAACCCAGTACATCAAGGAGTAAAACAAAAAATATCAAAACTTCTCCAGTCAAACAATACCTGCATTGGATCCTTTTTGTACCCAGTTCGTAAGGTTTCACTCTCAGCCAATAACTACAAGCATTCTTTGATTTAATGTGATATGTAATTGGCCCACTACTGCAGCAGCTACAACCCATACACTGTGTGGTGTGATGGAGTCGAGCATGGTGTATTTGACGGAGTTGCCAACCAAAACATTGTTAAGTATGACTATACTACACACCTGTGGTGTCTGGTGGCATATTCCTCAACTGAATGCCTCCATTCACGTGATGGGTACATCGAATGAAGTAGGAAAAAAAAGGAATCAAATGGCTTGATTGGTATCCGTATCACTTTAAAGATATTGGTATTGTGATTTTTCAAATGATACCCAGCCCTATGAGTGAGTGCACAATGTGTTATCCTAAGGAGGCAATTTTTAAGCAAAAGTAAGAAGCTGTCTACAAGAGCTGAAATATTTACTAAAGCTGCACCCAAATCAGAATAAGGTCAGCCAAATCAGATTTGGCTTTTTAATACAAATATTCGACTATTGATTGCTTTGTTTCCAGAGAGAGTTTGAACAGAGTTCAGCAGGATGTTCGGGGTGACAGCGTCGTTTGATGTAATACACTATAGTAAACAAGCCAAGTTAGCCCTCCAAGTTAATGTGTGCCAATTACGCTAACGACAGATCGGTAATGTCCACTAACATTTTTTGTTGACACTAGATATCAAACAAAAGCCAGAGTTTGTATTGTATTAGGTTGCTGTGAGTTGTAAATTCACCACTTCTAAGCAGATGGCAGAAGATAATGTTATCTTGGAGCTTGACCGGGCAGAGCCTCTCCTCCTCCTCTGAGACAGACAGCCTCTGTCTCAGTCAGAGTCACCCTGGGTCTGGGTCAGTGGCGTGAAAGAGAGGAGCACTCACTCTGCAACTCTGCAGCTAAATCTGGGGACTGGAACATCCCAACAAGTACACTTACTGACAAAGAAAAATCATCTTCAGCTTTCAGGGTTGCAGTCCTAATAACTACAATGTAGAATGGATCAACTGTGCAGAAGAAGCCAAAACTCTTTGGGCAAAGTTGTCACAATGAACATATTAATAAGTTACACCTGACCTAACCATACTACATTTGTTGGACATATCTGGAACCAAGGAAGCAATTAAAAATGTTAAAAAGTTAGAGTACAGGACAAAAATAAAGGTGACTGCTAAAGATGCTACTGTGATCGATGCACTTGGCCAAACCATAACCTATCAAAGTTTCCTATAGCAGGAAAGAGAAACCTACACAACAAAATCGTGTATTCCCAACATTACATAAGGGCCAGAGGCAAGTAAAATGCTTCTTCGGACAAGTAAGTCTAGCAACACACTTGCCCAATCAGGTTAGAAATTAAGTATTAAACACATCATTTTTTACCAGAGCTAATGATGGAAGCGAGACAGTTCACTTCTTAGCTACTTCCATCTTATTTCTGTTAAGAGTTGCACATGCTCAGTACAGATCGGGCACTCGCAAGGAAATGGTGGCGGGTAAAGACAGAGTTTATGAGCTGAGGCACAAGCAAGCATTTCGATTATCCTGGAAACAGGAGTTTAGTTGATTGGTGTTAAAGGATGTGGAAGAAACTATCTATGCATCGTGCAGTTTGCCGCAAGTTTAACTGCAAGGTGGATAAAAAGGGATTGTTTTTCCCCTGACAATTAACTTAAGTCTTCATTGCTATTTGATAACCACTAATAAATAAAATGGTTTGTAGGGTGAAAGTAACAGTTGACTTTGAGCATGTAGATTCCTAATCCACTTCCCAGATTGAGAAAGTGAAAAAACACATCAAAATTGAACCATGGAATATCACCATTTAGATGCATTAACAACTGAAAAGTGACAACTTTTTTCTTAAGCCTTTAACCTAGCTAAGCAGAACTTTATAGCTATACAGTGCTGAACTGTTGCTGAATTTGTGATGAATGGCTGTCAGCTGCTCTGGAAATCTGGACGGCTTTAACCTGACCCCACAACAATAGCTCAGGACCCTCTGCTTGCGCCCCAAACCGGCAGAAAGAGCTGAATTTAGTCTTTTCAGTGGTTTGTGTCTGACCCAGGCGCAGCCTGCTGAGTCTTAAAGCAGCACACTTTTATTCCCACAAGCCCAGCCTATGCCCAGCCTTGGCTTGGGCTTCCAAGAAGAAGCATCTATTGCAGGTGTCATTAGTTTACCTCTGACCCTTCCCTGAGCCGACCCTATTAGAGGACTAGAAACCGGACGCCACCTGTCTCACCTCTAAAGATGGGCCCTGAGCTCGCTGATGCTGCAATTGTGAGTAGACTAGAGGGATAAATAGCATTCAAGCTGCCATGCGAAACCCTGCAAAAGACTGCAGAAAAGATAAATGAATGTTGAAATCGAGGAAAATTATTCAACCATTTACAACCCCTGCTAGCACATCACTGTTATTCTATTTGTCTTTCACCACTTAAACTGTAAAATCATACAGAGTGCTGCGACCATTTCTCTCTCCGGTTTGTTGCCTCACTTCCACAAAATAACACATCATTGGACAGATAGCATCAATTCTGCCCACGGTAATCCCAGCACCTCTGGTTGTATCACTCATTCAATTTCAGCCGCCGGCTACAGCAAACATTACACACTGCATCAAGATTACCGGAGAGAGGCAGAACGGGGGAGAGAAGAGGAAAAAAAGGGCTGTATCCATCATGTCATGATGCCCCTGTTATTGTGACAGATCAAATTCAGTGCAGTGTGTGTGCATGTGTTCAAGTGTGTATGTGTGTGTGTCTCCTGTGTCTGTCTGTGAGGGATGCAAACTGTGGTCTCCTAGGCTGGCGTGATCAGCATCCGTGTGACTGTAGATGCTGTGAGTGGATTTGTGAGGGTTGCCTGACTTAGATGACCTCCTTTATACAGTAGCTGGGGCCCAGGCTGCCATGCTTGTTTTAGCTGCTGCAATTAACCTTGTGTGGTTATAACCCTGCAACCCCACCCACTTAGCTGAAGGGCAGAGGGGGGGAAAAAAGAAAAATGGCAGGGAAGGTGATTGAGGAACACAGAGGGAAGAGACAGATGAGAAACAGGTGAATATATAGGGCAAAAATGTAGGGCAAAAATAGGTGAAAAAAAAAGAAAAGAAAAACCTATAAACAAAAAGAGAGACCAGGAAAAACTTAACACGTTTAATGATGTGGGAACTACACTATAGATTGGAGCTTTGGTTGCTTTCCTGCCTGCCTGCCTGACAGACTGGCTGGCTAGCTGCCTGGCTCATTGGTTGGTTTGCTGTACTGTGTCTCTCCTCTGGGGGACATGGGTTTGCAGTGCCGGCCTTTGAGAGCAGGGGGGAAGATGAAGAGGCAGTGTCAGGCTGCCTTTTAATGGTCAGGAGTGTGGTTAGTTCCACTGACTCAGGCCTCTCCCCCGTGACGCCGGGTCCACTCCACATAACTGGCCATAATTCAACTCATTTGGCAGTTTGAGGTCTCGGAGGTCTAGGGATAAAAAGTGTGGAGAGGCCTAATGGCAGACGGAGGGACCAGCTGAGGGCACTTCTTACGAGATCTCCGCAGGAGAACATTTCTGGAGCAGACCCTGGAAACCACAACGACCCATTAGCTACTGAACAGGAGGACCAGGCAGGGTGAGAGGAGAGAGACAGGGGACAGAGACTGTTGCACATCTACAGGTATGGTATAGGTAGTATGACTGTCATATGGATAGAATATACAAGCCCTCTACCTTTAGCAGTTCAACATTATGAAACTTCCACCGATCAAAGAACACATGAATAAAAACATTTCATAAACAGCGATGTATGGCAGACATGGAACCTTTAAAAATCACTCAAGTGCAAGAGATCAAAGTCCCTGAATCCTCAAAGAAGCAAGAACTGGACTAATTTTCAAGTGCAAAGACACAAACAAAGACATGTACAGTACATACACGTGATTTCTGACAACTGCTCATGAATAATGTGTTTAATCTGTCGGTGCTGATTGGGACGAAGGTGGAGTTAAGTGATAGTTCATTGACGTGGTTTAAAATCAAAGTACAACAGCATCTGTGGTGACCATTTACAGGGAGAATCCAGCACCACAGTGAGTCTCTGTGCCCCTGCAGGGTGCCATGCCTCCTAGGGGGTATTAATTGAGATGTTGAAGGAATAAGTGGGTTGGGACTGAGATGGGGCACAGTGTGTGTTTGATAGCAGAAAAGATATTTTGGCGAATTCCAGTCTGGGCATGTTTTTAGGGGGCCCTTTGAGAAGGTGTTGAGAGAGCATCTGTGAAGGAGAGAAGGAAAGAGAGAGATTTCTGAACTTGTGTGCGTGTGTGTGCGTGTTGATGCTGCTTTGTGTAAATGAGACAGAACCCTGCTGACCCCAAGTTGGAGTGTTCTGGCCACACAATTAAATGGTGTTGAAGCATGAGAATGAATAATCAATCTGCTTTATTATCACTGATGTGAAAATTATAATGCTGGTGAAAATGGCTGAGAAGGTTAGAATATTTCCCTTTTCTCACAAAAGCCTGTGTGTGTGTGTGTGTGTGTGTGTGTGTGTGTGTGTGTGTGTGTGTGTGTGCATGTGTTTTATTTGTAACACATTTTGTAGCTGCATCTAACTTGTAGAGAAGAAAATAGGTAGGTCACAGGGTGTTACTACATGCTTGCACAAAAGATTATGCTGTCTGACTGAAATATGTCAGTTTAGTAAAACATACTCAGACATACCTCAATTTGCTCATATGCACGTCGCAGGCATCATCATTGTATCATATCAAGATGGGAGGATGAGGGAGGAAAATGTTTAAATTTGACAAAGGGAGAGGTTTTCCAGTCCAAGTGGGTGTAATTTTGGGATTAGGATTCGCTGTATGCTGGTTAGGGGACATGTATATGATGTGAAGGTTAATCACAGGCTGCAGTTTTGTAATGCTAGTCGTCACTGCACTGCAGTGCAATCAGCACTGTGAGAAAATAAGTGGGTCACAATGCGAGACCTTGATTAAAATCGCGGTGATTATAGTGCGGCTTCAGCTCTGATTTTGTGGGTTTCCCAACATCTGTCCGCGCAAGGAGGAACCCATATGAATGAAAATAGACACACAATATAGAAGTGTAAGCACGCCTGCAGAGAGGCTTCATGGCAGCACACACGTGCGTGCTCCCACTTCATGACACACGTGCATATCCAAACAAAAAAACAACCATCATGCAGAGCCATTTACATACTTTACATTCTATGGTTTCTTTGTCTATTTTCACGCACATAAAATGTATATTGTAGGCATTGTTTCTCACTGAATCACTTTCCTTGACTATTTTTTCCTCTTTACTGTTGAGGAAGATATTGAAACAAAATGAAAATTATACTGGTGACACTGACACTAAAGACTTATCCATCTTCTATGCCAATTATAATCCTATTTAATAAAGCAAGGAACAAACTAGATGCACATTTTTAGAGAAAGGATTTCTTTTAATACAGTGGTGAGACTATGAGCTTCAGGATGTAACACTACGGTTAAAGTGTCATGGCTCAAAAAGCATTTATAGACAGTCTATATTACCAAGGTAAAAAGACAGAATAGCGCACAAACAAGAAATCATTCAAAAATCTTACTCTTACTCTCACAATCAAACAGACATATGTGATTCCTGCTATCATACGGGGCACAATATTCAATATTGTTAACTCAATTTTCTATTCAGTGAGGGAGTGCAAAGGTAGAATAACTGCATGGATAGACAGCTTTCCCCTTTCATCTCCTGTTCCTGCCAAGTTCCTTGGGAGTCTATGTGAAAAACAAAGTGCAGGGTGAGGGAAACAATGCTCGTGCCATTTAACAGCAATGTGAAATCAATACATATCCTGAAATGGCAGGAAAAAACATCATTGTAAACTAGTTATTGACGTGTTAAAGTAATTTACACTTGCTAGTACAAGACAGATCGTGGCAATATTTATTTAGCTGGCAAGCTGGCAGTGGGAAAACGATACGGCAGCTGCAGCTATCACCAGATGCTGGTGTTACAATGTCCGTCCATCAAACCGTCCCCCCTCGACCCCCCTCCTCCTACTCCATACCCTCCTCCTTCACTTTCCCAAATGGCTGGCTCCCTTTTCGCTGCAACCTGACAGTCTTAAAACAACTGTATAATTAGAGCTGCATCTGTCACACAGGTTTATTCTGGCTTTCAGTTTGGGAGTTGCAGGCGGTGGGAGACACTTGAGGACACAACACCAGAGTAAAAGGAAGGAACGGACAAATACACTTTGGCCCACAGACGTGTTTGTTCGCTTGCGCAAATGTTAGAAAAGAGGATTTTAAATTAACAACAAAAAGATTATATTTAAAGTTCCAGTTAAATTAATGGAAGTGTTGCTCCAGATAGAGCTGCACAGCAGGGAGAAACACCTAATAGCATATCATCACACAACATGTGAACAATGCAAATAGTCGGAACCAGTAAAACACCCCATGCTAGCCACCTCCAATAAAAAATAAAAAAAAACAAGGAAGAAAAAAGCCAAAGGCTGAAAAAAAGGAAATATGCAGCTGTATGGTGAGCTATCCCACTATCAGCTGCTGCAATTAGGGAGCACAATGTAAAATGTCACAGTGGATCTGTATCATCGGCAGCCCTGTCACAGGAAAAGGCCAGGAGGAGTGGAGGAGAGGAGAAGCGCACAGTACAGCAAATCCCATCGGCCAAGCCTGTTTGAGTAACGTGAGAGGGAGGATCGTGTAACATTATAGCAGGACAACTCTGGGAGTCTAGTTCGGATGCTGTCATGTCACCCCACTCCTATTAGGGAGGGACAGAGACAGGAAAATATGATTAACTGGCAATATGTATTAGTGCTCTGCAGGTTGATGTAATGCAAGAGGGCAAAGTGCACACGAGGCAGGGGTAATGTGCATGTGTTTCTATAAGGTGTGCATGAATCAGAATTTAAAAAATATGTTTGAATGTGCTGAGGTGATAATCACGCTTATATTAAATCAAATTATGTGTAATATGTGGTACTCTTCAGACTGACAGTGAAAAACTAATTAAGCTTTGGTGATGTTTCTTATTCAAATCATGTGTATCATTGTTTAACACTGACTCATTATTTTTTAGGGAAAGATAAAATGTATACAGATGGAGTGAGATCAAATAAAATTGAACACACTCTAAACTGAACCAGATAAAACGGTTTTCCTCCGCTGTCCTGACTGAATTGCTTCCCAGCTCCCACTTTCCGTCTATATTAGGAAAATAATGGTGACGAAAGATGCCTTTTAATTTTCGGCTCAGCATCATTTTGACATGTGTAACTGATGAATCTCCGCAGGATATAATAAATCATTTGCAGATTTCCTCCCGTTTTTGATCAAGTTGGGATGACCAGACTTCTGCCCGGACTCATTACATTTGGGGAGCAGATTGAAAGCACGCCTAGGCATGCTCTCTGTTATTGTCATTACACACCCTGCCCGAGCTTCTGAGCAACTGTAGAATTATCACCTCTGCACACGCACACGTAGACTCACACTACTGGATATCTGTGTTAAAACACAAACACATGAGAGGCAATTATTGTATTAGTTTGAAGAAACACACTCTCTGAATACCAATTTATGTCTTTGTCTCTCGTCTGGGTTAGAGGCTATGATCTCTACTTTGTAAAAAAACAGGAAACTGCGGGACAGCTGATGGCATTTAGGGACATAATGGGGGACATTTGAAAAACTGAGCCTCCTTGCTGGAGCAACACTTCTATAAAACAGGCATGAGGGACCACAGCATCATGTAAGCTCCCTCTAGTGGCTTTAAAGTAGACTGCACATAAATAATAGTCTTGTAGGAAGAAGAGTCCTGTCCTTCTTTTATATCGCTGAAAATAAAAAATGTATCCAAACTTTATTTTTGTTTGGAAATCTCAGCTTCAACTAACAAAGGAGATTTATTTTGTAAAGTTGTAAATTATCCATTTTGACCTGACCTCACAAATGTAAATGTGTATGTGAAAATATTTTTAGTCAGCCTAAGTTAGCAGGAGAGGCACGGGTAAGTGCAGTGTGCGAGCGCTTGTGTGTTGTGCAGGGACAGCTGCCTGCCGAAGGAGACAGTGAAGGTTCACTCACAGTACCACAGAAACCCCCCAGCTGGGCTTGCCACTAAGGAACGGAGATGCCCAGGGAGAAAGATAAAGAGAGGGAGATGTGGAGAGAGTTTGAAAGAGGGAGCGAAAGAAAGAGAGAGGAAAAGAGGAAGTATATGAGAAAGAGGGAAAGTGGAGAGGGTGTGTGTATTCATATTTTGCCTATTTTGCCACCAGCTCTTCAAAGGCTACGTCTTGCCTACAACACATCTGGGAATGAGAGTGAAAGTTGAAGAGTTCCTCCTGCTCTTCTCTCTTCTCAAACCCCCCCCCCCCCCCCCCAAACCCATTTTGCTGATTCCTCTTTTTTTCCTCTCCTCTTTCCTTTCAGTCCTCATCTCTCTATCTCTCTCCTCCCTTCGCCTTCTCGCGCGCAAAACTTGGCAGCTGTTGTCCAGCTGACCTCAATTTCACTAGTTTTGTGTTTTGTTTAGTTTAAAATAAAACAGTACACCTTTTTTTATCATCCATGTCATTAAGTTAATTTACTTTAAATAGAAGAACAACATCAGCTACAGCGATAACACCACACATGAAACCACAAAACTAAACCGGGACAGTGTCGAACAATGGTGTGAGTCATTTAGAAATTACCTGCACAGACTGTCTAAATATGAGACTGTCTGGGGCAAGAGACATCAGCGGATCTAGACTTTTTCTATAAACACAGAACACAGCAGAGTGTTCAGAAAGTGAATACTGATATGGAGCGCTGTGATTCCTCTGAAGCGGCGTCGGCAGGTTAAGAGGATACCTTTTCTCTATATATTTCTACTGTTTTAGTCACGGCTGTGTCTTCTTTCCAATTTCACTTTTTTCCTCTATCTTCCTTTCTTGCCAAGGTTTATCCCTGAGGTGTCCTCTGGGGCTACCTACTGGATAAGCCATTTGAAATGCATTTTCTAAAGAACCTTCCGTTCCATTTTTGAACTGCTGCTATCTCTCAAAATGTCCTTAAGAAAAAGTGCGAGAGAAAGAACGGTAGCAAATGTTTTAAAGTACTCCTGCTGTACTTTTGTCTGTAGTTTACTCATCAGAAAGAAGCCATAGTTTCCCAGCAGCAGTGTGATACAGACTTCTGGGACTGTGATCTGTGCTGGTGGGTACTGCAGAATGTGACCTGCTCTGAAAGCAACCTCCACTGTGGCAGTATTGTGAAGCTCAACAGGGGCTGATGGAAAGGCCAAGCAAATAGGGTAGAGTAGGAATTTGGGTGAGATCATCCACGGGTAAAACTGGCTAAAGTTTCTCCTCAACCGTGTGCACAGGATGTTGTTAGTTAAGGGCACAGACCTCAGTCACGAGGTGACGGAACAAGGGAACAGTCTGATTTTAAATCTGATTAAATTAAAGTGTCTAATGTAGCTTGCTATGATTTAAAGGAGGATGACACGACATAAGTTGTTAATTATTTCCCTAATACAACAAACTGATGGACCCTACAATGTTGGTCGTTTATATATTAAGTAATGCACTTCTTGCCCAGTATCTTTAAACATCTGAAAGGGCAATCTATAGACCCAAAGCCATGATCAGTCAGTTCCCATAAAGTGCATCGCTGTGCCACATCATGGACTGCAGCCTGCTCTGTCAACCAATTATGCCAATTATAGCCAGAAACCCCTGTGGTGTTTTGATAAGACCTTCCACAATTTCTTCCAATGAAGCAATTTGTTCCAGTATTTGTTTACAGAGAGAGGCTGTGACTCGCAGCAAAAATAATATTTGTTATCTCCATTTGCCATCAGAGCAGAGTGAATCCACCACTGGCTAATCTTAACCTGGCTTTCTCATTGAGGTTTAATCTGGTCATGGCAACTTAGCATCTAGTATTGAGAAGTGTGTGTCTGTGTGAAGGTGTGTGTGTGTGATTATGTGTGTGCACTCTGTGAGTGTGCACATATGTGTGTTTGCATCTGAGGAGGGTGCGGAGGAGAGAGATAGACAAGCCAGTCATTCTCCTCCTGCCCCCCCCCCCCCCCCTCCTCCCTCTCCCCCATCCATGTCAAGAACCAATCACGTGTGAAAACTTGCCTTAACTTCCCTTGCCTGTGTGACTACAGCGTCAGAGAGAGTTTGACAGATCTGTGCGCCACGGAGGCGTCTCCCCGCCATTTGGCATGCCATGCGCGTCTGGTGCGCTGGAGACTGCCTGTCAAACGCCTATGAGTCGGTGGCGCAGCCAGGGACCCTACGGAGTGCCAGATGGGCCATTAAGGTAGTATTAATGTAGATGCCATCGCTTTTCTCCTCTGACTGGGACATGCTCTCTCGAACTGCGAGCAGCTGCTGCCATTTACTAGGACAGCTTCCTGCTAACTTTGGCCAACTGGCATCACACTGACTGGCTCTCAATGTAATGATACACTTTTTCTTCCCACTATACCTGTGACTTTTGTCTTTTTACTCCCGCCCTCCCTTTCCAGAGGTTTAAACAGGATACAGCTGATAACTTCCAGCTTTTCCTGCAGCCGAAGTGTCACAAAGACACACACTCCTGCACATGCAGCCATCGACTCCCTCTCCCTCGCTCACAGACACACATGCACGCACGCACATAAAAACACCAGCACTCTAATAGGAGTATAGAAACTGGATCCATCTGTACACCCACTCTTAAGCTCATAATCAAGGCATGATATTCAGTAGTGTACGGTTGTTTCTGTTTATGCCCTACTGAGTGCTAATATCATGCTTTAATTGAGAGAAAATTGGCTGTTGGCAAGAAACAGAAAAGAAGGTTACCAAAACCCCAACCATGGATAAGTGTTGCAATCAGTAATATTCTATTTAGTTAAGTAGCCTAAAATGGGATGTTTTGAGATCATTATTCAAATCACATTGACAAAATCCTATTATGAGAATTAGTTTTCCAGAAGGAAATGTACAGAATTATTGATGTGTAATAAATGTGCTTTCAGCATTACATACACTAGGGGCATATTAGGAAACAGTGGGGCATATGATTCAAACTGAAACAAGGTCACAAACACCATATTCTCTCATTCACACTGAGAAAATAATGCATATTTCAAGTGCAAACTTTGCATAAAATCTAATGGTAAAAAGAATAGCAAACAGTGAAGAATGCCTTTAGTGAGTTTCAGAGTGCAGCAGAAGTCATCACACTGAACTATTTCAAAACTGTGGCCCTGAACAAGTCAGAGAAGTCAGAAAGATGGGTTTGTGGTACTTTTGAAAAGACGCATGATCTCCAGAGGCGCAGGTTAGCCTTCCTACACAGCTGAGACTAACTCCCTCTGTTCCCTGTTTCTCACTTGCCTTGCCTCTCGTTTTTTTCAGCAGAGCCCAGGGCCTGAGAGGAGGAACAGAACAAGCGTCCTTTGAGGTGCCCCTAGGGGAGTTGGGTATAGTAGTTTAGGTCGCTCTGCACCCACACTGAGTTCCCACGTACTGCATAGCTTGTAACTGCGGTGTAACAATAGACAAGTGACAGAAGTATATACTATACAGCGACTTTATTGTCTGGCAGCCTCTCACTTATTTTCTCCCTCTTTCTCCCTCTCTCTCTCTCTCTCTCTCTCTCAGCAGCATCAGTCTAAAGTGAAATGTGGGGGAGGGACGTCTATGTTCGCATCTCAAGAGGCAGCTCAGATGAGGACTACGGGGTTGGCATCACTGGTGGTCAGTGTTGAAATCAAACGCACCGTCACCGAAGCGCAGCGAACGCTTCTGCTCCCGCGCAGCCGTTAGTGTACTTGTGGTATCAAACTGACACCTTCTCCCTTGGCTGCCCCTGACAAGGAATTTCTGCATCGCAAAAATTAGCTGTACCATGCCAAGAGCACACCGGCAATTTGTACAGTTGTGAATAGATTTGATTCTGAGTAGATGAGATAAACGTTTATCGTGTTGAATAACAATATGCAGGCCCAGAAGGTCCAAATGCACGACAGGCCTACAGTGAAAACTATGACAAAAAATAACGTTATTCTTTATTGCTGACCTTACACTGTAAAATGAATATTGAACCAGCTGTCTGTCAACTCGGCCTGATTTGAAAGTAATTTCAAGAGCCTCCTCAAAAAGTCACTAATCAACCTCTTCCAACAATGCAAACCAATTTCTTCATAGTTGATTGAGAACTGCAATTGCTATTTTGGTACTTGGACTCAATGAATGGGGCCAGCTTTCTATCTGGGTATCTACATATTGAAAAAGAGGCAAACTGGCACTAATCAGTGTGTCTGCCAAGTAACCAATGCAGCAGAGAGAACCACATACGTTTTTGTGTGTCTGCCTGACAGCCTGACAGCCAAGATTAAGAAGCAGACAGTTATTGCGAAGTAAACTTGAGGATGAGGAAACGGGGTCTGTATATCGATGTGAGATGGCGAAGGGATCCATTTCCCCACCGCTTTATCCAGGAAATCCAACCTGCGATGAACAGGATCAATTCCTTTATTTACAAGGTGCATGCAATTGCTTTGCCATGCAAATGCTTTCAAAAGCACAGTAATGCCATCCCGCTATTGTGGGGGAATGATCGCTGCACCAGGACAAGCAAGCTAGGCTTTGATGGGTGCAGAATAACGGTGTTACAGAGCTAAGCAATGTGTGTGTGGGTGTGCTGCAAATAGGTTATTTTGGATGGTTTTTTTTAGAAGAAAGGAGGCATTACTGAGGCCTATTGGTGCACCGAGGTATACTTCCAACCAAGGCGATTAACATGAAAGGAAATATCTAATGTTATTTTCCACTGCTGTGAAGAGAGAAGCTGAGAAAAGCCTGTAATCACATTATTATTTGTGTCGGAGATCAAGATCAATCAGGGTTAAAGCGTGTCACAATGTTTAACAATAACAATGGATGGTTGCTTGTGTAGGAGATATACACAACGCAACTGGATGTGCGATACTGGGGTTGGGGGGGTAGAGTGTGGGGCTAACAAAGACTCAATTTCTATCTTTTTTTGTTTCTCTTTGACAAGAGTTGTGTTCTACATTATACCTGCATTCTGATTCCATAAACTCGACACACTCACATACACTCAGACACACACAGGATAACGTAGTAATGTTTAACAACTGCTAAAGAGTCTAGCAGTGTTTCCTAATAACATGCAGAAGGCGGGGGCACTGCTGGAAAAAAAAAAGACAAGCGTAGAAAAGGCTTCACTCCCCTCAGAGGCCTGTACTGGAAACAAGGCAGCATCTTTGTGCTTGGGGAGAAACTCAAATACAGACTACATCAGCATACACAGACTAGAGAAAACATTCAGTGGCACAAAGAGCGACACTTTTACAGTATGTACACAGTGCCTTAAAAATGAATGAACAGCAGACGAGGGCCAGAAAACAAGTGTGCATAAAAATGTTGTGGCTTTTATGATCCCTCTAGCAAACAGGTGCAACAAACCATTGTGTTCCTGCAGAAAGGGTGACTGCTAAGATTCAGTCACGCAATGTATCGAGCCGGTGAGCAAGCGAGCGGTGAGAGGGAGATTCAAACTTAATGAGTGCTTTGGCAGCTTGTGTGGAAAAGGCAGGGAGGCAGGCAGTGATTAACGGAACACTTCAGAGTACAAGGCACAGCGGTGCTCAAAGAAAACAGTGATGATCTCCACTTAATCGCGGAGAAGCCCGGAGCATCTGCCGCCAGAGCAGGGCAGCGGCACCGGCGAGCTCCCGCTCCGCTAGGCTGTCATCTCTAGAGAGCTGTGGCCATATGCTCGGCTCTGCCGCAAACTCACAGGAAGTTAATTTTCTGACAAAACACAGGGATAAATATGACATTCAAACAAGTTGTGCTCAGCCAGGCTGAACATGGATGCCGTGCCAAGCTCAAGCTGCACACGTGTCACACTTAGGAACCGAGTTTATTTTCATGCTCCCATGGTCGCTTTTTGCCTAGTTTTGTAGAAATACAGACAATGGGTGGTACATTTTCAGCTAGGCGGTGTTAACCTACTTAGAGACTTAGCTATGCTATGTATACAGAGGAAAAAAAAAATTCATGCACACAAAAACAAACAGACCTATGGTATATGATACTAGCTCGATAACACCACAGCTACCGCAATAACATAGCCAATGACTGCTAATTCTTATCTAAATGTTTATATAAGGCAGGACATGGGGAACTAAAGAGGGACTGTCCTATCTGCATACAAACACATCCCTCAAAACCCTGAGAAAATGACAATGTCATTGTCCTAATGAGGGGAGAGAGAGAGGGGGCAGAGACATGAGAGGCGGAAAAAAAATAAGATTAACTTTCATTTCCGTTCACAGACATGTAGCTCCCCACGGTGTGCCATTAAAATTATGTCAATCAAACCATTAAATAGGAGCTCTGGTCTAACCTTGTCTGTTGCAGGTGAAATGCCATAGCGGGCCCGAACAATGGGCTCACAGGTGTGAGCAGAATCCCAACACCTTATCACTACGCCAATAAAGAACAGAATATAGTGTTTCTCAGATCTCAGCAGTCTGCTACCACTCCATTTCAGAGGGTAAAGAGAAACGGAGCCTTAGGGGTGAAGCCAGCAGTTCCAACCTACAGATTCTTTACAACAATAGCCAGTATCGTATAGTGCGGAGTCTGGGGGATAGCTGGAGGTGGAGCAGCTTTTCTGGACCTACTGAAGAAAAAAAAGAACACAGGGAGGCAAAAAGGATAAAAGAAGATGGAGGTTGGTGGTATACAAGAAAGAGTCCACGGTTTGGGCCTCCACCTGGGGCAATCAGAGGCCACTGGTACAGCTAGAATGATAAGAGAGGCTGACTCTGGGATACACATACCACCAGGTCCCATTCTCTAGTACCACTGCTGAATTTCCCCCTTTCAGTATCCTTTGCTTAAACAGAAAAAGGTGAGGGCTGGATGCAGTCATGCAGATCCCAGTGGCCTTTATCAGAGACGAGAGGTGAGAGCTTTGGCCCCTGGGACTCCATACTGCTGCCAGGTGGCTGGGTACTGTCTACCCCCCCACCGCCCCCCAGTGTGAGGCCAGTCTCATATGAACTCTCAGGCCTCTCTTCTGGGAGTTGTCTTATGTTACTGCTGGAACAAGGCCAGAAGAACAACAGATAACATAACAAGAAAACAGCACTCCCATTATAAAAAAACAGTAACTGAACACTTCACTGTGGGAGGAAGGCAAGAAATGATGGTTGATAATACTGCAGTAAAACCTAACCATCTGTTGGTAGTTAAGATTTTAAGGAAATGTAATCCGAAAGGAACAGAGATAAATCAGATAGCACTGAGTGACTGAGCAGGTTAGAACTTGTTTCAGGAGACTTTGAAAGTCTCCATACTATGGATGTCATGAGAACCAATACTTTGGTACCAAGTTGATGCCAAACTTTTGAAAACATGAGGGTACTCATTTTACTCCAAGTACAGGAAATGTAATTTTTCCAGACCTGATGGGGCAGTATAAACGCCTACAAATGTTCTAGGCTACCACTAAATGCTATTGGTGGAAGAAGAACGCCTATCAGCATGGAAGATCAACAACAACATGTGGAAGACAGCAACAAGTGCAGCTGTAGCGAAAGCCCTACCTTGATGCCTCATGAAGCATTTTTTCCCCAGAGGCAAGTGTATTTTCTTAATTCTTTGCAATGGGAATATTGTGTATTTACAATAATAATAAGCTCTGCACTTTCAGGTCACCAAGAGTTGATAAATGTTCAGCTTTGGGTAAAATGCTGCACTTGTCTCTGTCGCTTTTTACCCAACCGTCCAATCAGAGTGGAGGAGGGGCGGGATAAATAGCCTACCACAAAGACCAACTGTCACATCTTACATGATTGATAGAACGATAGATAGATAGAACGATAGATAGAACGATAGAACGATAGATAGATCGATAGATAGATAGATAGATATGCACATACACTCCTTGGTGATGGCTAACCAACCGGACATTGTATTGATCAACAAACAACAGAAGAAAGTACTGCTGATAGATGGAGTAATCCCAAGTGACAGCAACATCAGGAAGAAGGAACACAATAAGCTCAAAAAATACCAAGGTTTTAACGAGGAGCTAGAAAAGATGTGGGGAGTAAAGGCAACAGTGTTGCCAGTGGCACTTGGGGCTGTGACCCCCAAACTGGGAGAGTGGCTCCAGCAGACAGCAGATTCCAGGTACAACATCTGAGGTCTCTGTTCAGAAAAGTGCAGTCCTAGGAACAGCTAAGATACTGTGCAGACCCCTCAAACTCCCAAGCCTCTGGTAGAGGACCCGAGATTGAGGAAAACAAGTGGTATCAAATTGGATATTGGTAATCATGGACTTTCACTAGTATTGGTATCGACTACTAAATTTCTCGTATCATGATGACATGCCTACTCTACTCTGACTTTAGCACAAGAGAAACAGAAGGTGATAAAAACAGGAAACGATATTTGGTCTAAGTGAGAGAGAGAGAGAGAGCAGAGTGAAATACTCTGCCACATAGGCTCTTCGTCTTTTGTTAATCCATCCATTACAATATGTGGTGGGTGTAAAGGAAAAAAAAAAAGAAAGATGTAATGTGTAGCAATGCACTGATGTCACTGCGAGGGACTGGGAAAATCTGTCGAAAATATAATATATCCAGTACACATGCGCACACAAGCACATGCCCATATATCAAGTGTTGAGTGGCAATCATTCACCTAGACACTGTCACATTAAATGGGCTTATTTTGCATGAGAAGGAAGAGGGAGCGATGGGCTGCAGCGAGCAAAAGAGGGACTGAGGGACTGAATCAAATGATATGAGTAGGCAAAATTAAGCTCCAATGCAAGTGGAACACTTCACAAGAGAGCCAATTTCAATTCCACAGCACTTAATTTAGGATTTGTATGGTTCAGCAGCATGCTACTGTATGGAAAGCCATGTAAGGACAGAGATAGAGAGAGACAACCAGCAAAGAGCCATCCAGGCCCTTGAGGTATCCATCACGCAGGCCTGCCTCCATCGTTACCCTCCTCTCTCGTTCTCTCCCTCCCACGCACACACACACACACACACACACACACACACACACACACACACACACACACACACACACACACACACAACAACAAATTAAGAACTAATGATAATATACTGTAGAGATTATGTGGATGTATTAAGGGGACATTAGGAAATCACATTGGTTTGAATGTAATGAGTGCACGTTTTTCTGCTGTTTTGTGTGTCATGCCACATGTAAGCATTTCAGATATTAATCATGTATGTAGTTTTGATTTCGTGATCACTGTAAACACTCAATCATCCTCCTCATACCTGGTGCTCTTTGAAGTCAAGCCTCTGGAAGTCATAGCCAAGCTGTGCGTAAAAGTTGTTCCCAAAACTGTAGGCTTGTCCAGTTTCAGTCCATATGAAGGAGTGTCGGCTTCCACAGGCCACACCAACTATGCTGACGACATCCAAATCTGTGTCGCTTCCTTTAGTGGTCAGTTCCTGTGGCAACTTAACCTCAACTGGCTGGTACTTTACTGTCCTCTCTCCGTCACCCAGCCTGGGAAAAGCACACAAACAATATAATTTGATGGTTTCTTCTCTGTCATGTTAAGGATACCATGATATTTTGTGGGAAGGTTTAAAGGGAAAGTTCACCCCAAAATTTGAAAATAAATATATATTTACTCCTTCCTGTAATACTGTTACCAATCTAGATTGTTTTGGTGTAAGGATTGCACTGATTTATCAGCCACACACTGGTATTGGCTGACATTCGCCTCGTTGACTGCTGACAAATATGTGTTGATTCATCGCAGGAGGAGAGCTAGTTAACATAATCTGTCAGCAGCCAATGCCCACAACTACCTGCTGATAGAGGTTGCATTGTGTTACATTAAGATGCGTTCAAGCTCTTTTCAGTACAAATGAGTATTATTTTAAAGGTTGTTTTATGAATGTATATGATTGAATACATTTAAAACAGTTTAGTTAATTTTTTTTTTACAATTAAGATTTCTCGGTTTCCCTTGCACAAAAGGGGGAATAAATAACGACAAAAACAATAAGACAACAATAACAAACATCGCTATCGGTTATCAACCAAATTGCTATTTTAAACATCAGCGTCAGCCTGAAATTTAACAATCCAAACATCCCTACTGTGGTGTGAGTTGCAGAGCGTTGGAAATATGGCTTTCCCTCTAATATAATGTAACCAGCAAGCACTCAGCTTGTGGTGATCAAAGTGCCAAAAAATACATTTGAAAAACTCAACATCAATGTCTCTTTACAGAAATCATGATGCAGTTTCTCAACATAATCCACAGACCTTGTTGTGAGCAGTTTAATGTAGAAACTATTTTCTTTCTACCAAACTACACCCACCGTATCACTGCACAGAGGGAAGCGTGCATCTACTGCTAGCTAACCTAGCACCACTATGCCAGCTGATGTTACAGCTCAGCCAAGAAACACAACATTGCTGTTTACATCTCACACGAGCACCAAGCCTCTCGTCCATGAGTAGGTGCACATTTCCTTCTCGGCAGTGAAACCGTTGGCAGGTATAGTTTAGTAAAAAGAAAATAGTTCCTACATGAAACTGTTCACAACAAGGTCTGTGGATTATCTCGAATAACAGGTCAAGATTCCTGGAAAGACACGTTGTTGTTGAGTTTTTCAAACATATTTTTTGGCATTTTAAACACCACAAGCTGCGTGCCATCTAGTTCCATTATCTTCAAGAGAAGGCAGACATCTCTACGATCGATATCTACAACACTCTGCAACTCAGACCAAAACAATCTAGACTGATACACCACAAGTAAGAGGAAAATAACGTACTTTTGATTTGGGGGTAAAATGTCCCTTGAAAGAAAAAGAGAAATGTTATCTCTTGAGGGTAAATAACAGTATAGACCCTGATAATAAATCACAAATATTTCTGTTTTTGTAGAATTGTCATGCAAATAAAATACTGATTTACAAAAAAATGTTTAAATCAAAAACAAAAATATGTCATTATTTATGTTGAAAACAGGAAAATAAACATTGATTCAATTCTTTTTGTGCGATTAACATCTACAAGTAAAGTGTAATTTTAATGTAGGAAAAATCACTCTTTAGTATACAGTACACCCCCACAGCAATACTATGGCATTGTCTTTCTGTTGTGTTTTCTCTATACAGACAAGACTCATATATGGAGTGTGTCTAACAGGCATATTTCAGGGAGGTCACTTTTACGTTCCTGTGGAAGAAATAATAGCTGAACCTAACTCAATTTGTAGCTGTACAAATGACTTTACATAGGCCTTGGCTGGGAGTTGTGTTGCTGTCTCCATGTCCCCAGTGTGAGTGAACAAAGAACATCCAAGACCCCTTTTCAAGATGAGCTGGTCAAACGAAGCCCCAGCACCCCTGTGACCTGTGAGCTCCCAGCAGCTTCAAACAGAGCTCGGCTGTTTGCTTCTTGATAAAATGCTCCTCTTTGTATTTGTTTCCCTGAGCCAGCGTCATAACCTGCAATGCCCCGGCCATATCTGCTAGTTTGCGGCATGTCTGGGAAAAATAACAAACAGTCTTCTCCATTATTTCCACAAACGGGGAACGAAAGGTCCTCGCCCGCCATCCCCACGAGAGCCTGTATTGATTACAACAATGCTTCAACTCAAGACAAGACCACTCTGGGGTCACTGCTATTTCCATCAGAAAGTTTGCCAGTTTAAATTTACACAGCTCCCTCGTACTCTTCTCCTCACTCGCCTCCAGTGAGACACACAGGAGAGCTGAGGAGTTTTCAGATATCAGAGTGCCAGTTGTGTAACGGAGATGCTCACCCTTTGCTCTGCAAGTGGGTGTTATGGAGCTCCAACTATAGGCTCCTCCAACTATAAGCTCCCCACTAGAGAGCCTCGACCTGCTTAGAGGGGTCAAAGCATCATGAGAGAAGAGACAGAATGAGACAGACGGAGAGATGGAGTGCGAGAGAAGGAGAATAAGGGACAATGGGAGATGATGAGAGAGTGAGAAGTGATGCCTCTGTTTCTTTTATGTATTTCTCTGAGGTCTGCAGTGCTGCTGTTTGAGTACTTGAGGGCCACTGAATCACTGCAGCCCCCAGGCCCTCAGATGTCATTACAGCCAGACTGGCTTCTGGCTGGAGAAGTTTTAACAAGGAAGCTCATCAGGAGGAAAACAACTTGTCTCTGTGTATAACTATGTCGGTCTGTTTGTTTGTCTATGTGCTGTAGTGTCTCTCTGCAGTTTAATATACAGCTGTGCAGTATGGCGAGAGAAGACAGTGAGGCATTTGAATGACCATTGGGCAGAACAAAACTGACCACAGATAGCTGAACTTTTATGGACACCTGAATAGTCCCCTAAAGCAAAGCAAGGGCAATGAAAGTCTGAACAGTGCTGTAACACCAAGGATAGAGGGAATACGCACTGTTCACATGCTCATTTACATCTTTTTACTACTGTAATTAACTTACTGTCCACTGGTGCCATTTCCCCAAGCAAAGATCTTGTTGTCCACTGTGGAGAAAAGGAAGAGGACAATTTTAACAAAGTTGACTGAAATGGATGAGCAACGCTGTTAAATAGTGTCTTAAATATGGACACTGTTTGAACGGGTGTAGGGGCTATTGTTGTGAAAGTAAAAAGTGGTTATCTTCAAAAGCTTTAGCGGTTTCACAGTAACAGCTTAGGTTGTGTGTTTTCCCTTTTGTCCTCAAGTGTAGAATGAGTGGTGCCGTGTCAGTGGGTGGACCCTTCCCCGCTGTGTGAAGTTTGATTAATACAGCCTCGACAGAGAGTTCAGAGACTGGGGCCACCTCTCACACACCCTGCTGTAAAATAATGAGCCTTCAGCGGGAAGGAATAATATACATGGGAGGGAAGAGACACTTTCTTAGTCTGAGTCCGAGCTGAATATATTCAAATGAAATGAGGAAGAGGAGGCCATCCTAACTGATTAGACTTGTCTCAAAGAGAGGGAGAAGCCTATATATTTCTCCTTCTATGTACATGTATTTAACTGTCACCTCTCTGCTCTAACAATCCAACGTGGCACTGATCCATTTGCATATGGTTTCTATAAATACCTGGACCTCTACCTGTTCTTGCAGTGATTCCAGTCATGTCGGAACACAGACAAGCCTTATTGGTCTTGTGGGAACTCAAACACCACAGGGGTAACAGCCAATAGCAACGGACTTTACTCATCAAGCCGGCAGAGTCCTCATACATTATAGAGTAGGCTATATGATTTACCTAAGCTTGTCAAAAGAGAAAAATTATCAGGCAAATGTGGGGTAATAAATTGTAATCCGGGCTGCATATGTTTGACTCGTGACCCTTGGCATTTTAAGGGTTGGGCTGTACGAAAGAGTTGCAGCAAAATGTGTGAAAGGAAATAACATTAAAGGTGAACTACCACTTGGAAACTTTAGGGAAAATGTGCAAAACAGGTCACGGATTTTACGAGAAGTACAGCGTGTTTCAAAGGACTTACACTATATGTTAACACAGGAACAAGAACGTCACACTTATTGTGACTTAGATGTTCCTATTTGCTCACACTACAAATTATATGCTACCTACTAATGCTGGCAGTGCTTTTTTTAGGTAATTACAAGAAAGCAAACAAGGTATTAATGTTCTTCAGAGGCTTTTATAGGCTGCCACTGCAGCAATCACACCACTGTCAACTCTTTTTTTCAGCTGTTAACTGCTCCATTAACATTACCTGATGTAATTTGAGACTCTTAAATAAAGCAATTCTTTATAATTATATGTATTCAGTGAGGCCGTACAATATGAGGAAAATATGTGATATGCAGTAACATAACAATATTACTACAATAAATTAAAGTGCAGTCAGGTCTGTCTTCTGCTTTCAGTATACTGATAAAATACACAATGCTTGTTGAATTAAAAACGTATTGAAACAATCTATTATTGAACAAATTGAACGCTGAGCTGAAAACAAACAGCACCAATAAAAAAAGAGAGTTCTGATTTTCTCTTTAAAAACTAACTAAAAAAAATCCCTGAGTGCAATGCCGTCTGTAGGAATGTGTTTAGTGCTCACGTTGACTTCTAGATGACGATAAAAATAAATAATGTAAAATAAATATATTGTTCAGCCTGTCTTGTTTAGTTATCTTTCTTTTGTTTTACTCACCTAAGTAAGAATGCTATATATTCAGACTTTGGGGTGGACTTACTTATGAATATTGTTTAATATTATTTAATTAAGATCAGTCATTGTTGCTAATAATCTTGTCTCTAACAGTTTATGTGAGTGCGTGTGTATTGATTGGTACTCTAGCTTTAAGCTGTTTTATTACCATGTGGAAGTGTAACACTGCTTTGGGTCAGTGTGTTGTAGCAAAGCATGCATAAACTACTGTATGCACAGTATGCTGTAGTCAGCTTTGTTTTACTTTACTACAGAACAAGATAAACTTAAAGAGGCTGTAACTTCAGCTCCAGCTTGGGTACCAGAAAGAAGCACCACTAATAGTATGCTTTCATGTTATAAGCTTTTAAATGCTCCTGAACATACAGCTCACTGGACCAACCACAGCCATTATGAACTACTGCTAATTTCCAGTCTGTGTACACTTGTCTGGTCGCAGCAATAATAAGAAACACTTAAATACTTTCATAAAACTACATCCATTAAAGGCTATGCTTTTAAACACAAGTATCCTTAAATACATCAGCACAGCAGCCGAGCGTGGGGGCTACGGCTGCTGTAGAGCGGTTACTGTCATGCATAAGGAATGCAGAAACTGTACAGGAGTCCAGGATTTAAGTTTACTTTTACAAGCATAAGAACCCTCGCTGGAATAATGAAATAAAGATGAGAATGAAAATGCAATGGGAATAAAGACTGTGACTGTTCCAGAGTTTTATTTTCTTGTTTTGTATTTTTTTTTTTTTTGTTTTCTTTTGTTCTTGTACTTTTTGTTTTCTTGTTTTTGTTTTCTTTTGCTCCTTTAACTCTTGAGGATTGTTATGTGGGAGTATGATAAATAGCGGTGCTTAGAGTGTGTAGAACCAAAACACAAAAAATATTGGCAGCCGTAGGTCTGCTGCGATCGTCTGCACACAAGCACATTATTAACGGTATCTGTGTTTGTTAGCACCGGGCTTGGGTCAAACAGTGTACAATAATGGCATTTATAGCTTGAGATTATTTTCATTTATTTTTTTACAAAAGTGCATAATGGGTGGGGGGACATAAAACTCCAGTTGAGTGCTACAAAGTTAACTGTGGATGCTCAAAGTTGAGGATTTGGTTAGTTTAGCAGTCTCTCTTAAAACTGATTAGCATCTGGACACATGCAAATTGTTTTATCCTGTGAGGTTCGAACAAAGGCGAAGAATAACTTTGCAAGTATTATTTGCTCCAGGTCTTCGTGAGGCCATTAATGTGTACTTATCCGAGTATCCAGATGCATCACCTCACTGTGATACCCCCCTCACTTTGTATCTTTGAGTCCTCTGTTATCCTCAGAGTGGCAGATGTTTCTGCCCCCCTCCAACCCACTCATCCACCCACCCAAACGGTTCTCTCTCTCTCTCTGCGGCAAGGGCAGCGGCTGGCGCGGGGGCACAGAGGCCGACAGTGGTGCATCAGGCTGACGTACAGAACTGATGGGCAGGGCTGAGAGCTGGCAGTGTGGCAGGTTGAGTGTTCACCCTCCTTTGCCCCCCACTAGCCCCCTGCTAGCCCCTGCTGCTCTGCACCATACCCAGGCACCAGCATCCCAGCGGCTGGTGGCCCATTGCTTTGCTCCCCCATAAAAATAGCCCATCCCATTATTCTTCTGCCTCCCCGGGGGCCACAAGGTCTCCAGCATCATTACCAGGACTAAGGATCTGACTCTGCTGCCACCACTTGGCACTCCCCCTCCTCTCCCCTCACTCCTCTAATTATAGGTCAAGCACTCTTTTTGTAAATTATAAAACCTTTGTTCTTATCAAGAAAACGGAACAGAAAGGAAAGATACCATGGAGGGAAGAGGAGCAAAGAAGAAGAGAAAGTAGATGAAGAAAAAGGAGGGAAATGGTGTAAAAATTAGAAAGGGGGGGAAAATTTTCAATTATAAAACCAAGCTAATTTGGTATGACCAGCGACTGTCATGCATGGTGACGGAGCTCCATTATGCAGTCATTTGAGCTCTTTCAAATTAGTTATGTTAATGTCCTGCGTGTGAATGTAACACTTGGATGGGACAAGATTTCAGCAATTAATTTCTACAGTCAGCGGAGAGACAAGCAAATTTATTTTCCCCCTCTCAGGGAATTGGTGGTGGAGGGAGTGAGGAGGGGAGAGAGCATTCTGGAGCAGGGAACAAGCTAAACACAAGACCTAAATAAAGCCTGAACAATGGGAGCCAATGCCTCCTCATTCATTCAATTGACAATGTTTTGCAGCTTAAACCTGTTTTATTAATTATGTTTGACATTTCCTTAATTAGTTTCATTTACACCAAATCAATCCCTGCTGCTGTACAGCGTCATTTATCATTTTAAAAAATTTGCATAGCCAGTGCTGACTTTTTCTACTTAATTATACATTAAAAGTGTCAGCCGCGCTTGCTGCCTGGCATTATCTGAGGCAGAAAGGTTTGTGGCTGGACGGGGGTGGCATTAATCATCAGGGCGGGCGCGGGCAAGGGGTGCTCCCGGTCGCCAGCGGGAGAGCCGAGCGGGGCTTCTCATTTTCGAAGCTTGATGCTTCCGGGGCCATGGTGACCTCAATGACCTACGGGGAGAGGCAGACAAATCAACGACCTCCAGCCCCAAAAACAACTACAGCTTGTTTATAAACCATGGTGAGACGGAGGAGGGAGCGTAACCAGCGAAAGAAAAAGCTGGAGGATGTGTAACCAAATCGAAAACATAAGTTGAGGAGAGAACAGTGTGTATGCAAACATTAAAGGGATGGGTATATGTTTGGATCACACAGATTCCCTTTGAGCCTGTCGTGACATTTAAAAAGACATCAGTAAATTTAATCATTAGAGGAAACGTTTTACAGCATGTGCAAGTAATGTTTTTTCAGACAAACAGGTAGCACAGGAAATTAATGAAAAGAAAATGTAAAATTGAAATAACTTTTGTTGTTGCAAGTTACAAATTGATACTAATGACCATATATATTCCACTATTACTACAATCACAACTCTGTTGACTGAGTCAACCGGAGTATGGCTATTACTTTCCCTTCGGCAAGTTTGTGAACACAGAGCGAACTGACAGCTCAAACACCTGGCAAGCTCACTCCTGAGTAAATCTTCTGAGTGTTGAGGTGAACATGGCTTTACAAATCACCCATTCAGGAACCGAGACAGAAATTGGCAGGTAGGCAGAGCCGTGGTGTCAGGAGTGAAAATTACTCTGAAATGCGGAGCACAGTGAGAGGCTGAGTGAGTGAGTCTCTGAATGGTGAAAGCTATGGGTGTCACTGTGTACTATGTTCACATGGGAAATCAAACAAGTGTATTTTGGAGGTGAGTCAACACTTTTGTACTTCGGAAAATGAAAATATTTGATGTCAATTTAAATTCAGAATGGCCTCAGGTACTGCCACATACAAAGAAAAGTGTAATGCATATCAGGAAACGGTACCTGCTCATGCACAAGTGAACCGATTACACTCTCAGTGGTGGAATACTAGTCTCTACTTTGTAGTAGTTAAGAGGAAATCTCTCTGTGATTAAATAGATGCCATAAAATGTGCAGTGATAAAACCAGCACTTCTTAACATGAGGTGAGCAGATTGAGCTGTAATCAATGAGAAGGAAACACATCCTGAATCCAGAGCTTGAAAAGAAAGGAGGGAAAAGCTCATCTCAGGCTGCTGATATTTCTAAAAGTCCCTTAAATAAGCTGTATCAAGATGTAAA
The DNA here is from genome assembly GCF_006386435.1 of Epinephelus moara. Classification (NCBI taxonomy): domain Eukaryota; kingdom Metazoa; phylum Chordata; class Actinopteri; order Perciformes; family Serranidae; genus Epinephelus; species Epinephelus moara. The sequence continues at coordinate 18,282,542 of NC_065513.1, forward strand.
GAGGAGGCTGTAGCCATGGCTTTGCTTGCAACGTCCTTCAAGGGCAGCACAAAAGAGAGGCAGGCAACAAAGAACCTGATGAAGTGACTAATGCCCTGGCATGCCCCAGCAGGAGCGGCAGGGGGGCAGCCAGAGGCGGCTACATGTGCACGCCTCACTGCCCCGTCTGGCCCCAGTTGAAGCACTAACTATACTCCCAGGGTCATTAGATTAAGAAATGCAAAACCCGGAGCAATACCTGTAGTCGCACTGGCCAGATCAATATTGGAAAAGAAAAGTAGGGAAAAAGTTACCCTTGCCAGACGGGGGACTGTTAAAGAATTAATTCCTAAAATGTGGGGGATGGAGAGTCTGAGTATCAAACATCATTATTCTAGAAAGTTCCTAATCAGCATATTAATGGTGGCGCATTGACTGCAGAAGTTTCTATTATTTCAAAGTAAAGTAGTTGAAATAAGCTACTGACTATTTCGCTCAAAAAAAATATTATAATTCATATAAGTGATCACTCTAAAAACTAGAACTTTCCTTTCTCTACAGCCCCCCCAAACATCGCCATCAATTCCCCGACCAAAAGTACCCCTTTAAATGCAAAACATTTCCGCTATCAAGGATTATGCTTCCTTTCAGGATATATGAAAAACCCTTTGTGAAAATATGATGATGAATTCATAGGCCTAAAACTCTGGGGTAGTTTTTACATCGGCGAAAAACGGAGGGAGGGGAGGAGAAAAATCACCTATTTGGATGGCATACATTACCATTACTCTTGTATTGTGTCTCCACTTTTCATAATGACGGGGATAAGTGTCCTGCTCCGAATGCGTATCCGCTGACAATGGAGGCAGACATTACTTGGTTAAAAGCTCAGGGTCCTGTGGGTAAAGAGGCCCAGAGAATAAAGAGTATCCGTCATGGCTAACGAGCTATAAGGATAGCACATTGCCTTTATAAATCACTAGATCTTGCTGTTTATTTAAATTCATTGGTGCCTCATTATAACTGAGCTATGCACCTTTAGGTCCGAGTTGATTAGGAGTGCCATAGCTCAAAATGGCTTTTAATTCAGTGAAACGTAGCTCTGACCTTGGTGCCGTAACCCTGACTAAAACACGCAGCGACTCCCACATTAATAATGATGCTACCTTTACTGGGCCGCGGAGCCGCGCCGCTGCTACTTAAAATATGTATTATTAGTTACTAGCGACGGCACATTTATCACACCAAATTACCCTTCGGTGTAAAACTGCTTAATTCTGGGTCCCTGTACCCCTCTGCACTATTACCTGCTCTTTAGAAAGGCCTGGAATTAAATGTGGGGATGAAATGTCAGGGTAATGGGGAAGAGGATGCGGGTCGATGGGATGCACACTTGATCATTCCCTAGTGGCCTTCTCCACATCCAGACGATATTACTGAATGTGTCTTCCTCATAAAGGAAGTTCCATTGCGCCCTGCTTTGTAGACCTTTAAAGATGTAAATGAAGGGTACTTCTTTGAAATATACTTTACACTGTTCATTAAAATTACATGCAAAACATTATCCACTCCATGTGGGCTTGAATGAGAACTTTATACTCTAGTTATCAAGATTTCATGAAAAATTTATCTCATAAACAGAAACTTTGGATGAGCAAAGGAAACTGAAACAACCATAAACTTTTTATTCACTAAGGCATTTCAGCAGACTGACACCCCGGCACCTTGTGTGCACATGCAATTCATAAGCAGACATCCATGCACACAAACACACACACACAAACATATAGCCCTATCTACCTCCAGCCTATTATAGTAAGAGACAGGCCTACAGCCACTAAACACTTGTCATTGTTCATCCCATGTGTGCCCACAAGAGACTGATTACTTTGACCAATCGGCTAAATGATTAGATCAATTAGGTACTTTGGAGTGGGCATCAACAGTGGCCTGCTGCAGCTTCAAGACCTGTGGGACTTGGCCCATCAGAACCGCCTCATTAGGTCTCTGGACTCGACCCAAAACCACACCACAAAGACAAAGATAGAGGACCAGAGGAGTGGAAGACAGTGGGGAGAGGAGAGGCGGAGAAAAAGAGAAAAGACTAAACTTCAATAGGTGAATTAGATTCATTCCTACAGTAAAGCACCTCTGGGATCAATTGTGTTTATGTGGTGCAACATCTCAAAAACATGTAAAAACAATACAAAGCGATCTAACAGATACATAAGTGGGAGTATTTTGAGTGTTAGCCATATAATCCATTGTTATGAGACCAATGGGAATGCACTGGTATACAGAATTTCTTTTCTCTAAGGATGACATCAAACAGTCCAGTAATAATTTAGATTACCAGGGACAACACTACGTGGGGTTTACAGAGGAACACAGACAGTGCTGGCATAAACACATTTCTCATATCAAACACAGCCGTATAGTACATAAATATATGCACAATACATTAATGGTTCCCGCTCATCTGAGCAAGTGGCAAGGCTAGAGCAGCGGGGGAAAAGAGACGTTACACACGTTCCATCAGATGTCGAATCAATTAGTCACGACCATCTTCCAGAGTCAGAAATAACCACTCGTCCTCCAGTCTCCAGGGAGCCAGGGATAGGCCCGGGCAACAGAGGAGAGATGGGAAAGGATCCAGAGACCCAAAGGGGGGTAAAAAGGAGGGAAATGAGAGAAAAGGAGAAACGGGGATAAATAATGCTGTCTGTTCTATACTGCACAGACTTGCGTCTCTATTTCCACTGGATTTCCATACATACAGACAATTCTACTCTCTCAGCAGAAGTGCTTTGCATATCAGAGGGCACTCATTTTGCACGCTGCAAACACTCCGGTCATTAACATGTGATGACATTATCTTCCTAATCGCACTACAGAGGGTCTCCTCTATAATGTATACAACACAACTGTAGCACCAACTCAAACCCTTTCTGACAGTATCATGGTTTTCATTGGGCTGCTGTTTGTGTCTTTTTCCTCACCACAAAGCCTTTAATCTTTTAATCTGAAGCATAAAGCAAGTGTATACAGCGCAGAGATCATGTGACCACTTTGCTAAAAGGTAAAGAGACATGATTATTCTGTGTAAAGGGAAACACAATGGAGATCCTTTCCCCGCAGGCTAAAAATAATTTAATCTGTCATGTAGGTGCATAAATAACAGCCTTACACCTGAATAGCACCCATTATTACTCGGCTTCTGAAGTTGGTAGCAGATAAATCTGTTTCTCTTCATCTGTACGGTGGTATAGAGAGGAGAAGCTATTGTATCTGCTCAGATTCTCGTCTTGCTTTTGGTAATCTCTCTGAACCACCAGATTGGAGCAATTTGCGCTGAATGGAGGAGCGCAGAGCAGTGCAGAAAGAATAAAATCATCTAAAATACTTTAATTAAAATCTATGTTCTAAGAGATCTACAAAATGTATTATCTGCAATAAGCATAGATGTATTGTTATAGTTTAGCTTTAGATTTATGGTTGATGAATGTCACAGTTGTGCTATATAAAACAAATAATGCACCAACAGCTACTATGAATATAGTTGCACCAAGCTACAGTGATACTCCGTTACGTCTCCTGAACTCCTAGTTAAGTACTTTTTGTTTTGTTTTGTTTTTGGTTGAGGATTTTGAAAAGGGTACCAACGCTGCATATTTTCACACAGCCAGACAACTGAAAGTGCTGGAAGTAACATTATTCACAGTCCCTCGCTTTTTAAAGATTCAATGGTGAAATCTGTCTAATAAGGCAAAGACAGGTGGTCCCCACTGTACGCAGCACCAACCAACCCTCTGGGTGTAAGTGTTGTTGTTTGTACATGGCCTCAACCCCTGGAGGCAGTGAGGGAGAAGACAGAGGGAAACTAGCAACAGAGAGACAGAGACAGAGAGGGGCATCCCACAATCCTCTCTGATTCTGCCTGTTATTTTCCCAGGTTGCAGCGAACGCTCCTTGTTGGTAGTGGTTGGCGACGGAGCACCGTCAGAAAGCTCTGGTCCCCGCTCTGATTCCGCCACATTAGATGGCGTGTGTTTGTGCCCTAGGGATCGCAGCGCCTCAGCCTGTGTTTGGGGTACTTTGTCAGATGACTCAGTGTGTGTGATTTATGAGCTCTGGAAAGGTTGCATTTCCAGCACGCGTGGACGTCCGCATGGTAAATGGAGAAATTCTGAATTTATTAACATACAATGAATGATGATTAATGTTTTGGTATAGATCATGCTCTCTTTTCAGATGTCTCAGTGTGGGGGTGATATATGCAGCAATAAAATGATATGTATGTACTCAAAAGCACATTGTACGAGTGTTGAGTCCATGACTCTTTTAGACACATTCACTGTGTCTGTGTGATGACAGTACTGGAGGGTTTCACAGTGTTGTCTGAACTATCTCCACAGACATTTGTATATACATAACACAACAGTACTTCTTCTGCATGCATTATCCTCCACACAAAGTGAACTGCTCTCTTCTATGGCACAAGCACCTTGCATAGTCAATGAGAGAATGTATAAATTAAAAACACAAAAAACTGTGAGCAAAAGAATGCAATTTAGGCCGATATCAGGATACATTTAGAGATCCATTCGTCAAAATCCCCACCATTATTAACTTTTGTATTCTACAACACATCTTGTGTCTCCCTCATCAGCTTTTTCAATATCTTCTCAAATACATTACTGCCAGTGTCGAGCGGGTATGTTCACCCTAGGCCAATTACAGCAGTGAACCATAAAGGTAAGCTGTGCTGAAGAGGGTTTTGTCATATATTTGCCTTTGTGTCCCAGCCAGACCCCCACAGTGGTAGGTGGGAAATACAGGGAATGTCAGACATCTTTCTAATAGCACTGACAACAGTAAAATCAATATGCAGAGGCATGTTTCTGACAGGTTTTTGGGAGTACGTCTATATGGGTGAATGTGAGTCTACCCACATGTTTGCATCTCGAAATGGCGAATGAAGGCTGACTTCTACTTATGCAATGACCTTACCATTTCACCCTTGGAATGAGGTTGAATATTGCTTTGCGCTTGCATGTGAGTAAAAAGAAGAGGTAGCTGGGTGGAATGATCATTCCACTGTGTAGCTAAAAAAAAAAAAATCAAGTGTGTGTGTGTGTATGCATACCTTGATGTGGCTGTAAATATGTGCACTTTGACGTGACTCCTTGTGAGGTGTGGTGTGTATGTATATGTTCTGTGTTTACTGCATATGTATGAATGCAAGTATAGATACCGTATGTGTGTCTGAGTGTATGTGCGTGTGCACATACTTGTAGGCTAACTTCATATGTATGTGGTTGCTGTCAGAAGAAGCTGACTGGTGATGAGGGATGGAGAGAATCAGAAACACATTGGGCTGGGAATGGGGTGCAAGCCGCAGGGTCGCCCTGGCACAAAACACAACTGCCTCGCACATCATTACCCTCATCACCCTAATGCGCACAACACTTAGAGCTAGAGACAGGCTTGACTCTGGAACACACACAGACACACAAACATAAAGAAGCACGCACGCACGCACGCAGGACACCACACACACACGTATAAACTCACATGTGCCTGTGCGCACGCAAGTAACGCGTGATGTGCCATTGCTTCCTGTAGTGTTTACAACTTAAACTCTTTAGAGCATATCTATGATTCAGAGTCTGGGGGGAATAGTCTGCACATGTCTCTCACCATGGAGGTTGTTAAGCCAGCGGCTAGCAGCTAAGGATGCTAACACAATAAACAGCGCTAACAACGGCAACCGTGCTGACAGAACTAACATTATTCCTATTAACACAGAGATCACACAATAGGGCCATTACGAAGTCCCTTCTTAATGCTGACTTTGCGTTTTTTTTGCATTCCAGTGTGTGATTTTAGACAGCATGCCATCATTGCCAAATCAAAAGAGGGGTGACGGATATATAACATATGCAGCGCTTTATAATAACAAATAATAACAATGGCATAACATGGCAAAAACAATAATTTGCCGTCCCGGTTATTCGGCAATTTAACTTACCCTCTGCTCGGAGGGTAAGAAGCTCACAGACTTCATTGTTTTTCCAATTTGTTGACATTTTTGGCTACTGTTCTTCGGTGGGGTGGCTGCTAACTGCTATCAGCTGCTGTCTCCCGTCGGTGGCTCACACATATAATATGTCGTCAGAACATGATGCCTGTCCCATCCTGCCAGCTATCCCATTTACACAGACATTGTCTGGGCCAGACAACTCTGTCCGCCCATTCTGCAAGTGAACCTTCTAAACAAAACAGCAAGGCAGCATAACAGCGTAAAAAATTCCTATCTTGTAGTGGCAGTGTAAAAGGGGGTATTGTTAAGATGTTGGGAATTGGAGGGTGGGTGCTGTGTTCTGTGGCAACGCCACCCCAATATCAGTGCTACTTGCTGCAGAGCAGCAGCGATTAGCTAGCCAGTGTGACACACCCACAGGGACTCACACACACTGACATGCACGTGTGGCCAGACCGTCTACCACAACAGAGAAGCTAAGATTACAACACAGGGAGAGGCAGTATAACTTTATTCTCTGCTTAGGTTGCCATTACTCCACATATCTTTACACAGCAAATAGTTGTTTGCTGCTACATTAATGTTCTGAATATTGCATACAACTCCTTTAAGCGTGAAACTACAAACAGGCATTTGGTAGGGGGCCACTGTGGTGTAGTAGTGACTCCTAAACCTATTCTTAACAAACTAAGCGAAAGAAGGCACTTCTCCACACCCTTGGATCCTTCCCCATTCTGAAAACACATTCAATGCATTTTGAGACAAAAAAAGATGAGAGCCATTTCAAACTGAATTGAGCTCCACTGGGAAAAGTATACCTATTCAACTGCAGGACCTCCATAAAATCACAGTAGTTTCACACTGTAACGGATGCCTTCCTCCCTTCTTGCTGCATGAGAGGTTTTAAGAACGGTGGGATCGGGGGAGTGGTGAAAAAGAGGGAGGAAGAGGAGAGAGTAGAAGATATGATGCAGAAGAGTGGAAGAGAGAGTTAAGCCAAGCATAAAATAACTTCAATCTAACATCCTCTCAGTGGGGCGGTAGGAGGCAAATAGCAATCCCACCAATGCTGTGTACTCAAGGGGGTTCCCCCCACCTCTCACTGACCCATAGAGAAGAGGATCATGGGAGAGCAGGGATGAGACAAACCCACTTCAATTAAGGCACGGCGACGTCTCGTCAGCACGGCAGATGAGGTGTCAGAGAGTTCAGCCGTGGATAGATCACAGGGAAAAAAAACAGTTCCTGGCTCAGCACAGTCAGGGTCTTGCATGCCTTGGACCTTTCTTTCTGTTTCCCTTTTGTCCCATTCCCCTGCTTTCCGCCTTTCTTTCACTGGTTGGCAGACATTTATAATATCAAAATTTTTCTGGCTTTCCTATAGGGTCGGTTTGGCGAAGATGTCAGCAGACCCACCAGTGTTTCTTCTCACAGGCCTCTTGGATTCTGGGATAGATAAACCTCTTATCAAATTTGTGCATTAGCAACGAGCCGCCTCAACACACCTGCAAATGACATTTAAAGGTCAAAACAACATGTATGGGTGGGGACTCTCATCTCTCATCGAGATTGCCGGAGGAAGCAGGGGGTCAAATCAGAGAAATGTTTGAGAGAGAAAGAAAGACCGAGAAACAGATGACTAAAATGAGCTGTTTCAAGGGGGTAGTCATAAAAAAACCACACAGAGAACAGCGCCAAGTTGCCAGGTAGCCTGAACCACCAAGGGAAATCAAGTCATTGTGCTAATAAAAAACATGCTATTTTCGCAATGCATTACACCATTCAAGATCCACGGCTGCAACCAGAGAAATGTGCCATCCTATCCAGAGAAAGAAATAGTCTTTAAATGGAGAGAGGCTGGGTGGGGGGCACACACTGGGAGACCCCGAGATATCCGCGAGGCCACTCCTCTGCCAAGGATTTCCAGGAGATATCTCTCTCTGTGATTAGATTGACATTACCATAATATCGGCTTTGTCACCTCGCAGGCCAATTGTTAAGGAAAAGTGCCATCCTTTCGTCTTTTCCCATGGAGGCATCAGGCAGGCAGGCAGGCAGGCAGGCAGGCAGGCAGGCAGGCAGGCATCCCAAGGTATAGAAGCTGCTTTCTACTCTCTCCTCACCCAGCACCCCCCCCCCCCCTGTGAAGCTCCGCTTGGGAGATACAAGCTGGATTTGGCTCGCATCCTTGCCTCTTCCCCAACGCTCTGCGTGGCTGCCTGGTGTCAGAGCGCCAACTCTCCCGGCCCAGCTGCACTGATTAGCACAGGCAGATTATTAGCCAGGCATCTCCTGGAAGCACTGCATACTTCTTTTTTTTTTACCCTTTGTTGTTTCACTTTCAAATCATTGCATCCCACAGTGTTTACTGTATATGTCTAATCACACAGCAAAAGACAAAAGTAAAGGACAGAAATAAAGAAAAACAATTAGCCCCACACATATAGAAGCGAAGTGGGCAGAGTTAGGTGACACAAATTTGTTAGTACTGCTTGTGGATACATCAGCAAAAAGTGATTCATCAGCATTGTGAAAAGAGCTCTCTCATCTTTCATTCCTTGTCTCTCTCTCTCCCCCCCCTCTTCCACCTCCTCCTCCACTGTCTAGCACCTGTCCTGATGCCAAGATTTCACCTCCCAAACCCCGGGATGTGGGCATCCCACTCTCAAACTTGTGCAATGCCTTATCTGTACCCCACACACTAACATCCTGCATCTGAGGCATCCTTCTCTCTCTGTGCCAGAAATATGCCGGCATCTCTCTCCCTCTCGCCCCATTCTCCATCATGTTCTTTCCTCTTTCTCCCTCACTCTCTTTCTCTCTCCCTCTCTCTCTAGAGCTTTGCATTTGAAATTGAACAGACACACAGCCAATTTATCATAGGCTGACACGTGTCATGTCCAAGGCCTAACCACAGGGACTTACAGTAGGCATTGCATTTATCCCCTTTGTTGTCAGCAAGGACCAAGACAATACCAGGAGCTATTAAAAAAGGGGTAGAGAGGGAGAGAGGAAAAAGAGGTAGAGAGTGAAAGAGGTGAGAATATACCACTAAACATCAGCCGAGATTGCATACCTCTTATGTTTACCCCTCCGAAAGGTTACAGACCCCTGCAAGGTTGAAGCCAGCACATTTTGCTAACCCACAATCAAATGTGTGGTGATGCAAGGCATCTGCGTATAACCCCCATACAAAGCCAAGACAGGCATGAGATGGATCAGGTGGAGAGTTAGCACAATATGGGATCGGACCTTTGTGCTCGGGTTCACACTGTAATTTAAATTTTAATATCACCGTGCAATACTCACGGGACTGATAGACCCGCAAAATGTAAGGACAAAAAAAAAAAAAAAACTGAAAAAAGTTCTATCCAGATGCAAAACAAAATGGCTGACTGAAAAACACCCCTGGGAAAACATTTAAGAATAATCTAAAATACATGAAGAAGCCTAGAAAGTTCACTCCCAGTTTCTGAGCTGCCATTTAGATGCTTTCATAAGCTGCAATAAAGAGCAGGTGAGATACTTAATGGTAATCATTCCTGAGACATGAAAGGGGACAAAACTGTTAATGTGCATCATATAAAATCCTTTCTGTTTAATCACCTTATCGCTGTATTATCACTCCTCTCTTTGAACAGGTTCTTTAAAATAACACAAGTCCTTATCGTTATACTGTGTGCAAGAGGCAAGAAAGATGACCCTTGCTGATAGTACTGTCACTACAAAGAATGTATATATTCTCCTTATGCAGACTAGGTGGAAAAGATAAAGAGAATGGGGACAGAGGCTAATGAGATGAGGGAGGGGTGTGTGTTCATACGTGTGTGTGTGTGTGTGTGTGTGTGTGTGTGTGTGTGTGTCTAGGTCTGTGTGTGTGCACGCGTGCATGTAATAAAGTTATGAACCACAAGGTTATTAATTGGCATCTCGCACGTCTATAGGCTTACATTCATTCCACTTTAACACTACGGTATTTGGCATGAATGTTGAATAGGCTGTCTGCAGGGAATTTATATTCAACCCAATGACTCTGACTTTAACAGACAGACAATCCTCACAATGGTCAAAGAAACTTGAAAGACAAAGTACCATCCTCCATCTCCTCTCGTCCACATTACAACATCATACATCTTTAGCCTGTGACGGTCTACTAGACCAGAAGACCAGCAAACTTAAGAGCCGCTGAGACTGTTCATTACCCAGTGGTAAGTGACCTTTTACAAACTAGCTTTGGAAGCCATTTTGGCTCTTCCAGTAATTAACAAGTGGTTATGCATGGGAGACAATTAATGGAAGGTCAAGTGTTTGCCTGCTACCCTTTTCTAGATGCCATTGGGCCCCTGACACAGAATTTGAAGTTCAGAGCCCATCAGCTCCTGTCTGGTGTTCAGAATAGTGCTGCACACATGGGAATGAGTCACCTCTGTAGTCTGCAGTGTGAGGTAGACACAGCCTTTGGTTTCCGTCTAGACTTGGGAGAAAAGAGAGCATAATGTGGCTCTGTGGCTAAATATCAGATATGAATCTAACAGAAGAAAGAACAGTGGGTGAGACAATGAGGGGAGACCCTGGAGGCTGGCTGTTTAATGATGAGTGCCCCTACTATGTGTACATTGAGGCTTTCATACTTAGACACAGGTTGAATGATAACAGAAATAAAGGCTACGAATAGCTCGGTCCTATTGGCTTAAAGGAACGAGAGATACACTTACACATCCCGAGCTTCGCCGGTACATTGTCGAATTATTCTGCTCTCACAGCCTTGTATATTTACCCTATTTTTTACTTTCATAGCATAAAGGCTGATGTTGACTGCTATTAAATTTCCCTTGAGGGCGCCCTCCTTCACTCACATGCTCCTATCAAATGAGCCAACAAAGCATATCAGGGCGTCGTGTCTGTGAAACACTGCATCACCTTTGTTCACCCTTCATCAACCCTCCGCCCCCATGCTATTACCTCAGGACTATTCCCTATTCCCTGCTTAACCCTTGTCTACAGGACTGGTGTCACACAGGGCACCACTCTACTGCTCTCCATATTCCACAGTCCCTCACCTCGACTGACATCTAACACTCGCTTGTCGCCTCTGACGTGCACGCGTGCATACAAACGCGCTTGAGTGCACCGCCGCAAACACCACCTACATGAATCTGTGCTACTGCAGACACACATATCGTAAATTAGCAACACAAAAAGCCAAATGCACACATGGATGATTAGCCTGTGGAGGGTTTGATGTCTCCAGATCCTTGCCCTTCATAATAGTAGCAGCACTTGTCATTTCCACTGATCTCTGCCCCCTGTACTCCTCCCAACACACACACATGCACATGGAACTCACACACACAGGCGCTGGCACACTGGTGAGTCAGTTAACAGTGGAGCAAAAGGTGGCAGGAGAGGGTGGCATTGGGAACGTCTGTGCCAGTTGCCTGCTGACGGCACCTTTGGGATTGGTAAAGTTTGATTTGATGGCTTTCCCTGTTAATTAGGGTTTGGAGGTGACTCCTGAAATGGAAATGGGCAAAATGTTCAAAAAAAGATGTGCCAATTCCCACACCCCCTCCATCTCCACCTTCCAAAACATGTGACCCATATACTGGAGTACCTAGTGAAGAAAGTAGAACAATCAAGTCATTTGAAGTTATAGGCCACTCTGTATTTGTGTGTTTCTGCCAATGTAGGCAGGGCAGTTCAGTCAAACAACTAATATCAAATAGGCTAAAACTTGCATGTGAACAAAGACAACAACAAATAAGGGAACAAAGAAGAGAATGTTTCTTCTTTAATTGTGCATACATATTTGTACTAGCATCTCCATTTACATGTCAAGTAACACTGTCCCCTGCTGGTCTGGAGAAGTGCTACATGTGCAAAAAAATAAATAAATTTAAAAAAAAAAGCTTCATAGTCATACACAGTTCTGCCTTTTCCCTCTCCTCAACGCAAAGCTGTGTGAAGCATGAGGTGAAACGGGAAAAGCAAGAAAGACAGAGAAAGAAAGGCAGGAACAAAGAGAGAGAAGAATAGGAAAAGGAGGAGAAAAAGAAAAGAGGAAGGAGCACCTCATTTATAACTTGTCAACTCCTGATATTTGATCAGGGTGAGGAAGAGGGTCAGGAGATGCCCCATATCTCTTACACAAAACTGCTCACTATACCTCTACCCCCTGTTGCAAGCCTTTTTTTACTGCAGTATGGGACTCTTAAACACATACAGTGCACAGTGGCCCAGCTATTTCTGATTTACTGTGTGCGTGCCGTCCTCCATTTTATTTTACAGCTGGCTGGGATGCCGCTGCAGGAGGATACTGCAAAAAGCCCAAGGTCAGGCCACACAGCCACTGAGACAGACACACACTGACAATAACGCACACACATCATGTTCTCTATTTACACTGCCCGTCCAGCATTAGCGCTTATTTTACTGTGTTCCTCTCAGACTGCAGGTTGCTTCCATCAGTTGTCACTTTCCAGCACAAAGCTGTGTCATTGATTTTTCTTTACTTTTGCTTTTATTGCTTTATCTGTTTATTAATTTTCCTCTAATTTCTTTTTGCCAGATTACATTTTTGTATGAAATCAGAATAGCAAGTAAGAAGAAAGAAAAATAAAGAAATGTGTGTCGTTTATTAAAACTTTATCAAAAGATCTGTACGCATGTAGTAAAATTACAGCATGCTTGGGCGGGATAGGGTNGGTCTAGGAGATGACATACATGAGGTGAGTGGGAGAGAGGAGGGGTTGTTGGGAGTGGGGGGGAACACTAACAGTGTGCTGACAGCATGTAGAACAGTCACCAGATATCTTTAATCAGTGAAATGTATTTCCCTCCTGCTCCGCCCGGGAATTGTTCAGCGGTCAGACCTGCTGGGGCGACACAAATGAATCTTGGCGGAGGTGTGGACAAAGGCGGCCGTAAGGTTATGGCATGTAGATGATTGGAACTCTGCCGGTTTCTAAGGGAGCTGCCACGTCCCACAGAGCGGGTGTCACAACCAGATGATGGGGACAGGGTACCCGCTCCCCAAACAACAATGGCATGGGCAGGGCTGCCGCGTTCTAGATACAGGAGTGTGTTTACAAGTGTGCATGCACACACACACACACACACACACACACACACATACACACACACACACACACACACACAAATTAATAAGCATACATACACAAGAGTGTGCATGTACACAAACATTCAAACAGCCATACTGTATCTTCCTTGAAATACATTTCTTATCCTTAATTGATACCCATAGAAAAACCCAGGGAAAAAGTATGTGTAAGCAGAGCAATAAAAAAAAGAAAGAAAACAACTTAAAATTCAAATATGAAAACAGCTCATGTCTTCCCACACTATTTTCAAGAATCTGTTATTCTAATGAATGCAAAATAATAATAAACAACATGCAAACACTGTACTCTCTTATTCCTTTTGACCTCACATAATGCACCTGCTCTAAAGCAATAACACTACAGGGACGAGATTTTAAATATCCATTTAATAAAGATTAAGAAAATGTTTGCATTTTTGCACCTAAACGAACCACAAACTAGTCTTTTTTTTATTTTTTGTACCTATGGTCTGACTTTATTTCAACGTGTTTCATTACATTTACTTAGAAAACCAAGTAATTTGATAAAATGTATATATACAGTGTTGTCCACTCGGCCCGATAAACCCTGATCATCAAAATTCACGCCTGAGGATACCGAGAGTGCTCTGCATCAATAAGGATTTTTTAATAACATTACTTTCATAACTTAGTTTTGCCTGCTTATTTGGCCTATTATTCAAAGTCTTCTGTGCATGGATAGTGAGGGAAAGTCAATTTAGGCTTTCCCCGGCCTCACACTGCTAACCAATCAGAATCCAGGGGGTGTGGGTAGAGGCAGTTAAGGGTGTGGCTTATGATGCCCCATGACCCGAGCCCCTGAGGGAACCTCAGTCACGCAGATGTCTTGTCTGTACTGCACTCTCCTCCTCACAAACCTACCGCCATTTATTGTCAATGAGGAAAACTGTATGAAAAGCAAAAATGCAAAATGGCCTAGAAAGGTGTTGTAGAGCAGAGATTCTCAAGGTCTTACCAATACAAGGCCAGAAAAATAAAAAAAAATACAGATGGAATAGGGCAGCTCCAAACCATAGGTCGGAAAAGGGCAATGCACCAGGTGTGGAATTGTGGGGTACAAATAGTGGAAAGGAGAGGAGGACGGGTGAGTGGAGAGAGGAGGATAAGGTACGTGTGTGTGTGTGTGTGTGTGTGTGTGTGTGTGTGTGTGTGTCTGTGTGTAAAACAGAGAGAGAGAAAAAGAGAGAGATTTGGTATGTGTGTGATTGTGTGCTGAGGTGAGAATGTTCATAATGGGATACAGGTGACAACATGCTGACCAGAGCCACTGAACAATGATTACTCAGGGAGTTGGAGGTGTGTGTGTGTGTGTGTGTGTGTGTGTGTGTGTGTGTGTTTGTGAATGTGCTCATGTGTTTGTGTGTGCACCAGAGAGAGAAAACAACGTGAAGCTTTAAAGCTTGAAAAAAAGGGGGGGTATTTTCCCAATTATTCTTCATAAAGAAAAGACTAGAATCCCCAGGAGTATGTTCCATGAAAAAGAAAACTGAGATGAAATGACGCTTTGGGATGACGATGACATTGATAAAAACTTGGAGTGGAGGAAACGGAGTGGAACGCTGTGTTAAGCGAGCCACTCTGAAAACAGTGTTGTGGCATTTATTTCATATTGATTTCTAATTTATGTCAATTCTATGATTTTAATCAGTTTTTTAAGGTTAAATTTAAACAAAAAATCCCTTAAATGATTTTAATCTTGGACATATTGTTGTTATTTTATTGTGTATTACTATCATGCCAAATCACCTTGGAGAAAATGATAAATAAAATTAAGTTTAACTGATCTCTTTTTCTAAAAAAAGAAAAAGAAGAAAGAAAATTTAAACTATGCATTTTTTTTTAATAAATACACATTATCAAACACATAAAATTATTTTAAAGTCTTACTTTTTTACTTAACTAATAAAGGATTTTATAAAACAAAGGCTGCTAATTGGATTGATCTAGTACAAAAGTGAGGTAGGAACTGAGAAAGGCTTAAAATTTCAATCCATTGTAGAACTGTAAATTATTAAAAACGTTACACCTTTAAATGTCTAGCAGTTTTGTTAGGTACTTAAATAAACTTAGAGATTAAGGTTAATTATTTACACATTATGGCCAACAAATTAAATGACTTTGTTGGCAGAAAATCTTTGAAGCATTATTTTGGAAGTTAAACTAAGGTAAGTAAGGCAGAATAATAATTTTTTAAAAAATCTAAATTACCTTAACACTTGACATCTGGGATAAACAAATGAAACACGATTGAAAAGTAATTTTTTTTTGTTTTGTTTCCTAAAATTAGATTGACAAGAAGGAACTTATTTTGTTCTAGCTGACTTGTAAAACATCACACACACGAAAGAAATTTTTCCCAAGCCAAAATTAAATTTGATTGGATAATTGTTCACTTTGATTTCTCCGCAGCTGATGAAAATAAGAAGTGTATTAACCGCTGATAACAGGTGATTGTTTTCATTAGTTGCTTTGTGTCTACCTTGACCCCAGCTTCTCCACCAATCATTTCCTCTGAAAAGAAAATTATCGAATTGCTGTACTGTCAAAGTGAATTCATGTAGTATGTCAGAGTGATTTTGAATTATTCTAAAAGGCTCTTCAAAATTAATTAAAATATTTGTAAGGTAACTTTGTAATTCTTCTTAGTTGTGAACATGCATTGAGGTGTCAAAAGCTCATCATTTATCAGAGTATAATTTCCTCTCCAGTGGTGTCTCCACAATGGAAATACAACATTGTGTGGAACACTGGTGCCCCCTAGTGTTAATTATATGACCTTTTGATTGGATCAACACTGATTGAAATTATGTCCAATCAATACTGGCTGGCAGGAAATACACTTTCTTTCACAGAGGCCTCTACACTTTTTATTCTTTGATTTTACTCATATACTGTGTGTGGACAAGAACACTGGATTTAATTATATATTTATTTTCTTTTAAACTATTCTTCACAAGTTTCAGTCAACAAACTCAAGACAAACTAGCATTTAACCTTAATGTAAATAAGTCTAAGGTGTTCTTTTATTTAAAAATACAAAAATAGAAATATTTAATTATTTTTGTTGAACAAAAAAAACAATTCTTGCTGGCATAAGGCATTTTGTCTAATTTAAAACCGTGCCGAAATTGCCACTCTTGACATCAGGGTCAGTCGTACTGACTCTCATCTCCCCTTACTTCGTCTATCTCTCTGTGAGTGTGTGTGTGTTATTGTGTGTATTAGCTATGGGAACGGGATGCTCTCGTTTCCCTGCATCTCTGTAGGTGTGAACTTTAGCCAGTGCCGACAGTGACATATTCTCATTCTCTGCCGTTATAACAGCTCCATGGCTACGAGTAAAAAAAACTCTCGCATTTGCTGACATCCCGTTTCTACAGGCATCACCAGGTCACATCTTAAACCGTTTTAGCCTGTGGTCTTAAATTATTGAAAAACAAAATATATGGTCTCGAAGAATATGAGCAGGGTTTTGATGTTGATAATTGTGACCACTTGGCACACACACTTTGACTTTCCCTCTTACAAAAACGGGTCTCCCGTCTCTTCGCCACATACAGTTGTTGACTAACACACACACACTCGCACGCACAGACACTGTAGATTTTTTTCTCCTTCACTATGCCTGAGTGAGACTGCATCATGAACTTATACCCTCAACTCCTCTCTCTCATCTTAGAGCTTTGGAAATTAAGTTATTCTCATCTGGCAACCCTCTCTCCCCTCAATCCCCTTGATCACAAAGAAGCCGTCAAGCTAAAGATATGAAAGTACCCCACAACAACCCCAAAGCCCCTCCAATAAGCATGCCATGTTTCTTATGCAAATGCCAAAGAGAAGCACTTACAAGAGGACTTTAAAAAGTATGGAGACCCTGTCAATGCAGCCGGGTATTATAACGCTTACTTGCTAATTTCTATGGGTCAGCTGTGGAGGAATAGACCTGCCAATCATTTTCACATGTAGCAGAATTTGTCTGTCTACAAACAGGGATACTTTGCCGTTGCTATGGAGACTAATCTGAGTCCGCAACTCCCCCCGCACCCCCTGTCCACATTCTGCGTGTTGACACCGTCAGGCAGTTTTTGAAACTACCTGATCACACATTTAGCTGGAGGCTGGTGGAGCCACCGGGAAGCTCTCAAATGGAGTTCACTGTACTTGAGGTCGGTAAGAGGGCTCTGTCACTCTCTCTGACTTACACTAACACACACGCACACGTTCACACATATACACAGAAACTTGAAGTACAGATTTTTTTTTTTCCACATTGTAGCTGACTGAGTATTTGTCAAAAATATACACAAAAGCCTTTTTTTTTCTTTTTGTCAACAAGGTTTAAAACTGTTGTGACCGCTTTTCAAAAGAACCCTGCATTGCTCTGGATTGAAGAACACGAATATTTTGGGTAAATATTTCTGCATAAAATTTAATCATATTAGCATCATGTCAAATTAACATCATGTCACGCAATAAACTTAAAAACTATTTAAAACTGAACTTCTATTCAAATATTAAAACGACAAATTCCATTACACATATGAACTACAAAATCCCTTGGACATAAACAGCACTGCTTCTTCCAAATATACAGTACGATATGGTCTTGTTATTATGTTTTTTAAGTAGTCACAATGCAGGGCAGAGACAATTAAAAAACACATATTTGCATGACGGTAAACCTGAGTGTATAGATTTCCAAGAGGAATATTCTAGGTTGTCTGTTTAAAATGCTGTGCATAGATCCTATACTTTCCCTGCAAATCAAATATTCATGCACTACCTTGTTGTCTCTAGTCCTGAGGGTAGAGCTGGAATTACATATGCCTCACACGCATCTTCATGAATCATATATCACTGTATACCTACACACACTCATAGTGGCCATTATAGAGTCCCCCCCACACATACACACACACACACATACACATACACGTAACAAGACAAAGATATGTATGAATGCATATCTACATGTGAAAACAACTGTCCAGCTCTTAACGTTTATTTAGAGGGGTTGGACAAGGATTATGGTTCTCTGCTGAACAGGCCTGGTGGATGAAACCTCAACGCCACTGTGGCACTTGAGTATGAATGAGAGGCTGGTGAAGGGAGGAGAAAGAGTGGGAAAAGAGGAAGAGACCTGAGGGTGGGGTGTATGTGAGTGTGGAGGGGTGTTTTCATGTTCTCAGGGCAGTGGCCTTTCTTGGTGCCAGGATAGGCTCTGCAGCCCCCTTCAATTAAGCAGGAAAATTGATGTGTATCATTAATTATGTCAGTAATATCATAAATCATCACTGGGTGCAGTAATTAATTATTTTCTACTCGTGTGAAGAACATGACAGAGTAGAGATAAATAAGGGGAGAGAAAGCTAGAGTGGAATTGTGGGGGAGGCTGAGAGGGGGGTGTGGGGGGGGACCCGGAGAAAGGGAGGACAGAGAGGAGCGAAGGGAAGGGGAGGGATGGGGGGGGGTATTCGTCCGTCAGTAACTGGGGGGGGGGGGGGGGGGGGTACACTCACACGCTCTATTTACCGGACCATTGGGATGTGACGGGAACGTGACAGCCCCCCTCCTGCTCTCACTTACCAGCCTTCTCATAGAGGAACGACAATTAGGCCTGAACGAGACAGGCACTTCCTGGAACAGATGCTGGCGTTCCCTGTGAAAAGCACCCCTGTCCTGCCTCTGAGGTTAAGGTGTGTGTAGCAGAGTTACCATTGCCTCTAAATGAACTAACAGACCTGTGATGGACCATTTATAATCAAAGGGCAGCCTCAGAGAAAGTACGCTGGTGAGGCCAGTGAAGCTTGTCTGAGGAGCTGAATGCATTTTATCGTTCAATTCCTGACCAACAATATAGGGAAGGGTTTTCGTGGCTTTTATGTGGTCGATCTGAGGCTCTACACTTGAAACCTCACTTGAGTTGTGGCTAGCAGGTAAATAAATTCAATACATTTTTGAGCATATTTTCCCACATTATTGTATGGTAGACTGCAAAACTACAATTTACTTGTTAACTGTTTAACAAAATTGTTTTTCCATATCTGCATTGACTAAAATAGATATAACTGGACTATAATAGAGAGGAGAATCAAAAATATAACCATTGTTACGACAATGGGCAATTTATCATAATTTCTGGTTAATTTGCTGTTTTTTTGACAGGTTACAGGACACCCGCAGCACAACTAGTCTGATGTTTTAGTCTCTTTAATCTTATTTGATTAAATGGCCACTTGAATGAAAAGCATTTCAGCTGATTAAAGAATAAAAGAGCAAATGAAGAGCTCTCTCTAAAAGGTTATCCAAGTAGAACTCACCATTCTGTGCACTCTGTACTCGTTTAAAGAGCTTAAAATGTTTTGTCTCATTATTTTTTAATTGTGTACAGTACACGTCACCTCTGCACTGAATTTCTGGAAAAAAAAAAATATATGTATAACCACTCTAAAAGTTCTATCTCAAATATACTAAAGCATTTTATAGCCACAACTGATGACAGATATTGTGTAGTTTTTATATAGTTTTTTGTGAAGTCATTAAGTAGTCTACGCAGGAATCAGCCTACAGTATGTGCACTCTACATCCTGCGCTGCAGAAAGTCTACAAAGTGGGAGAAAAGGTGATAAAACGCTGAGTGCAGCCTGGGAGATTTCAAACTCCATTGCCTTTAGCTCAGTAAGTGTTGACTGACTCACATGCTTGTATGCCTTCTCCCAGACCTTTGTGGATGCAGAGTATCGATCCGGAAGATGGGGAGGAGATGAAGGGAGGAGAACCTGTGCTGAGAAAAAGTAAACACCGCTCCAGATGACAAAACACTGATCACCCCGGAGACCTAGACCTTCCCTGCTCTCGCTTTCTCCATCATTCTGCGTGACCTTTGGCACCCCAGCCTAAAGCCATGATCAGCTCACAGTTTTTACCCACTGTGTCTATATAGGTTCCTGTCTGTTTGCGGAGACTCGTCCATTTGGGTGAGCGAGCGTCATGACTGACAATAGAATACACGGAGGTATGTATTCTAAGACGTGTTGCTATGCACGTGCAAGTCAGGTAAGGCAGTAGCAACGGTGAGCAAGAGGGGTTTACCGAACTAGGGCGTCTAAACCAGTGTTTAATATCAAGTGCGCGCGGCGGAGTTTAATCAATACCAGGCCTCTTTTGTTCCCAGCCTGCTGAGGAGAGCAGCGGCCATTCACTCCAGAAAGGTTAATGCTGGGGGTCAAGTGATTTCACACCCACACCAGGATCCTCCATGTCACCACAGCTACCACGCCTCCAGCCGCCATAACACCAGCATCCTGATTTATGGGTTGTGAGAGGGTGATGAGATGGAGGTGGGGGGGTGGGGGGGGGGCAGTGTTATTTTATGATAATGCTGTCCCTCTGTACTCCCACAAATGAAGGGAGTGAGAGACGTGAAGCTAAAGAGAGGAGAGAGAGCAGACTCAACCTCCCCTGCACCCACGTGGGTGTGTTTTTTTTCTTCTTTTCACTGTCTTCTCTGTGACATGGTGCTTTTGTTTCAGCCAACTGGCTCTACATGCAGACAGAATGGTAATCTTTATTGTAATAATTGCTCTAAATTTGCGTGTCCACTTGTGAAAGGGCAGTGACGCTCGGCGCAACAGCAGCCGGTCATGATGGATTAGAATATCAATAATAGCATTGGCGGAAGATTACAAATCTATGAGTGCTGTTTATAATGCCTATCAACATCAAGCAACACATTTTTGCCATTTGCCTTTAAATTAAGAAATGAAAAGTGAAGCTGTAAATATTCCATGTGAAGTCTCACTGTCTGTGTAGATAAATCTATGTAATGGGGGTGGTGCGGTTAAGAAGGTGCCAGAGAAGGAAGAGGAGCAAGAGGAATTAACATGAGGACTTATCTCGCGCGGGCCATTATTTAAACCCTCACTATTCTAAACACACCACCCCTCCAATGAGAAGGACAATAAATAATCCTTCCAAATAAAATCTATTCTGTGCAAATTCTCCAGGATACAGCCCATCATTATCAGTAGGAGGGGACAGACAGCAATTAATAACACAGCCACCCGTCTCTCAGAGAGCATCCATCTTATTTTCATTAGGTCTATTGCTGCGTGTATACGTGTGCCGGCTTGTGTGCCTGTGTGTGCTTGTGCATGTATGTGTACGTAACAGAGGCTGTGTAACTGCATGCATATTTATGTGTCGCTGAATGATTCCACTCAACCACATTGCCACATTCCCTTATAGTCCAGCCTTTGCTCGGCGGGCCTGGATGTATGCTGTTTGAGGTAATTTTGTGTGATCCTGCCTTTAATTTTTCTAATGCCTTATTAATGCTCTACCAGAACCACCTTTGATTCCTTTCTCTGGGTTTCCTGCGTTTTTTTATCTCATGTTTGGAGGCAGTATTCTCTCTCCAAAAGGGCAATTGCACTAGCATTAGCATCCTCTGGGTCTCTGGGGTTGACAATAGCAATTAGCTTCAATGACGGAGTGATATGAGAGGCTGCTGATTGACAGTTGCCCCCAGAGAAGGGGCTGACTGAGGTGACAGCTGGGCTCTCCACTCTCCCTGGCTGCCCCAGGCTCTGGCCCTGTGTCATCCCATGCACCAGCCAAACCCTTCCCCAGCAGAGTCACATGTCTAGTTACATCCTGTGCAGTGGCCAAACCCTTCCCCATCACTCAAGCTCATGCCTTGTTATATCCTGTGTGTCAGTTAAACCCTTCCCCCGTAGTCCGTGTGTGTTTCTTGTTATTCTAACACAGCACAGTGTGACACACAACACTGACCTTTCTTTTTACCTTTCCCTCATCGTACTGTTTGTATGCGTGCACATCCACAGTGTGTGTCTCTGTGTGTATGAGAGTGTGTGTGTATGTTTCAATCTTTTCTCATACAGTACAGCCTGATGGTTTGGTATCTCCTCTATGTCAAAGCAACAACTGCAGCAGCCCTGACACATCAGTGAGTGTTTCTTCAGTAGAAGCCTGAGGAAATGAAGCGCTCCACGTCTATTGATCCCCCTACACTCCACTGTGCATCAGGGAGACTTTGTTTTCACTGCCTAACAGAAACACAGCTCCATCAATACTGTACAGTACTCCTCAGCACCAGCTCCTCTCCTCACACAGTAGCGTCCCAGGAGGCCTGTGATAGACTCCACTAACTGTACACAAACTGTACAGAGAGAGAATACAATATGTTTGTGTGTGTTGTGATGTGTTTGTCAAAGCGCAGAGGGGGCCCTGGGATGGCAACGGCAATTTAAGGAGTATAAAAGACATATTGGCAACAATGCTTTGTGAATGATGTATTATGTAATCTGCCCCGGGAGTATATCTCTTCTACTCCATCTCCCTCACTTTTTCTCCCCTTCCATCTTTCTAGCTCTGTTTTTCCCATCTTTATCTTCCTCACTCTATGTGTGTGTGTGTGTGTGTGTGTGTGTGTGTGTGTGTGTGTGTGTGTGTTTGTCTGTGGTAGGGCTTTTAAGGCTCACTTCCACATGCATCAAAATAAGTGCCAATAAACAAATCACTGCACTAAACGGCATCAAGGTCACATCAATCTGAGAACAACAATGCTGACTGGTTTCACCAGAGTCTATTAGTTGAGGGGGGGGAACAAGCAGGCACAGGGCCAGACACTGTGTGTGTGTGTGTGTGTGTGTGTGTGTGTGTAGGGGAAAAGAGACCTCTGTCAGCACTGATAGAGCCCAACCACTCTTATTTATGGCCTACTGTACTCCATGTTCAGCATTCAGCCTTCAGCCTGTAAATAGGACAATGGTACAGAGGTCTAACTGTGTGTGGGTGTGTGGTGTGTGTGTGTGTGTGTGTGTGTGTGTGTGTGTGTGTGTGTGTGTGTGTGTGTGTGTGTGTGTGTGTGTGTGTGTGTGTGTGTGTTGTATAAAAAACAAAGTGTAAGCTTGCTGGTTCCCAACCCCTTGCTTTTTCCTCACTGCTGTCATGACAAATCTGATGACTTTCAGGTAAAAACGACACATCCTAGATGACACAGGTATGCGTGTTCTTCATCTAATGATTCATTGGCATATCATTGTTTTTTTTTGTTTTTTTTACTCTCAAGCATGAAAGCCCTGCCATTTGCCGCTGCTACATCTTTAACAAGTATTAGATTTTGAGAGATCCTCTTGTATGCCTGCATTCATCTGCGACAATAATTCTGGTGAGGCAATTTGACAAATCATTTAATTAAGTCAACTAACTGATTATTCACATAAATCCTGACTTTTAGAAGGCTAAGAATTTCAGTAGGCTTCAGCACTACTGCTTAGTAATTTCTAATCAGATTGTAACACAAAGATACAAACACACAGAGACCAACAAGCATGTATACTGTCACCTATTCTTCACATTATTTTAAGTATTGACTATTATAATATCCTTGTGGCACACATAAGTAATGCTGTAATCCTGCAATAAGTTGCAATCATTTTGGGGTTAGCTCAACAAAGTAAAATCATGGACACTGTAAACTTGCACTGCAACAACATAAACATATGATGGAAATCAATGCATCAGTGCAATCTCTTAGCAGCTAAAGTTTAAGAGCTCTGTATAAATCAGTAATTTAATTGAAATTAAAGCCATTTTTCTTACTAGATACACAATGTAAATACTTAGTGTTACACTGTTACATGTCTGCATTTCCAGTCTTTCACAAGAATTGCCTTTTAAGTGAAAATACTGGAGAAGGCAATTCTGAGTTTGTACTGTCCACCTCTCTCACACTACGCAAGTGTTGTAAAATTCCTTTAGGAGATGAGATTAAAAGGATGTAAGGTAAGAATTTAATGTGAAAAATACATTCTATTTGAAGGTCAAACAAAGTTTTACTGAGATAAAAAAAAGGATGTTACCTCGACCCAGACAAAACACTGCACTCTACTCTTATCTGCACTTATCCACAGCAAATGTAATATGTGGAGTTTATGTAATTGTTTGGCTGTGGTTCCAAACCACTTGATTCTACAACACATCTCATGCAATTTATTGCCTCTTAAATTGAAATCCAATTGAACACAGAAAAAGTGTCGTTTTATGGGTTTCATATGCACACACACAGAATCAACAATGCATGGTTGCACACAAAAGCTACCGCATACATGCAAACACACTGGGACTTGGAGATGTCTTGTGTTTCAGTCTGCCTATTCACTCCTGTTAAATCTATCCTCCAATCACTGATATTGATTGGATGAAATCATCAGCAAGTGGCCCATCTCTGCGCTCTTTAGCCAACCCAGAGGGAGCTCTCAAACTCTGACGCCACAGAAAATATCCAACCCACAGCTTTCATTTAACCAGACATACATTAAATGGTATTAATAGCACACCACTTAATGGATCAATTCCCTCTGTTTATGTAAAGTGGAGTGCAAGAGAGGAGGGAGTAGAAGACAGAGAGAAAGGGAGAGACAAAAAAGGGAGGGAGGGATTAAGGGAGGGAATGAGATATGGTAAGATAGGGAGAGATATTTCTGTGTGTGGGAGAGGTGTGAGTGGAAAAAAGCACCTTATTAAATGACAAGCTTTTCCTGGTTTGCGCTAATTAATTGCACACTGCCACTGACTGCTAATTTGCTGGGAAAAATGCATCCCAAAAGCAAAGGGGGCTCCTGCTTGAACTTTGCCTCAGAAGCACCTAATTCACCGGTGACTGCAGCTGTGTCCCTCTCCTGGACTGCAACACTATTAAATTAGAGCGCCTGGGCCATCAATTTAATAAGCACTGGAGCAGATCATTTGAATAAGGACAGTATTAGTATTCTAGCTGAGCACAACTAAGAGCAGCTGACCTTTTTCACCGCCGAGAAGATCCTTGAACACATCCAGCTGAATCAGAGAACACGGTAATAAGCCCGTCAATGTTTAACAGTGTCAAAAGGAAGGATTTTTTTGCTCGCTCTTCTTCAGCCCATCACCCCCACTCCCCATGGTAGTGCCAGCTAGCCTGGTCTATCACGCCAGCTAGGATCTCAGCTATTTAAAACAGAGGGATAAACGAAGGGGAAAGGTAAGAAGGGAAGCGGAGGGGATAAAAACAACACTCACATAATGCTGAGAGAGATTTATGATTAATTGCACTGTAGTCTACATGAGTCCATTTGTGCATGTGCATGTATGTCCACACATGCCCACACCATGTGCACCCATGTATACCTACTTTCCAGATGCAGAATTGATTTATGTGCATGTTGGGTGTGGAATTGATCAGCGCACATCAAAATTCCCTGTGAACTCCCACATATCAAATCAGATCCTGACCTTTGGCTCCTACATCTTTAGCTGCTGATGCACACCTGGGGGACAGCCTATTAAGCACTGTTTTGACACATACTGTAGCTGTTTTGCACAGTACCAGGGTGAATTGGCAGGATAGTGAAACATTAGTGGTAGTAATGCATTGGGCTGTGAAATAGATCATCTGCAGTGACAGTTATGGTGCCTGTCAGACCGTAGAGAAAGAGATTTAACTGGCCTTTTGTCTGCATGAAATAAACATTGCATGGGAGGTTAAATGCTCCAACATATGACTGCTTGGCGAAGAATCAAGCACTTCCTAAGTACCTACTGCAGTAATGAGCATTTGGTAAATAATATTGCATAAACCCAGCGATCCACAGTAGGAATAGTGTCGACTTTGTTCATTTTAGGCAGTTAATTTAAGGCTAATTATTTCTAAAGACTGTGAAACTGTCAGATATATACTGATAAAGCACATTTTTACTGCTCCATTCTCTGCAATCTAACTCTTAGCAGCCGTGCATTTACAGAAACGCTTCAAGGTAATTCTGTTATGACAAGCAACACAGTAATCAATACAGGGCAGTGAGCACAACACACCAGGCTTCAAGGGTAACATGGAAAACAAGGTCTGTGACTGGTCATACGCCTGCCAGTACTTGGGCTTTATCCAGGGAAATAATAAATAAACAAGATGGCGTCTCATTCACTCAACATGCAGCACTTAAACGCTGAGGACAAGAAAGATCCATAAATAATGGGGGAGTTAGATGGTAGATATGTGTTTGGCCTGGGAAATGGCCGGCCCTGTGTTTTATGGGGCTAGTTGCAATGTTGATGAATATTTGCCGGTTCGGAATCATAGCTTAATGTCAGCCCACAATTTGTTGCAATTAGTCGGGTGATTTATAGGAATGCTGTGGCCGAATGCATGGTAACAATTAACACAGCTTTCTCCAGGCTTTTTATTAATGGGGTGTCGCACCAGAAGAAGGTTTCAACCAAAGCTAGTACATCTGCAGGCCTCTCGGTGTGTGGCACCGTCCAGCAGCAGAAATGGGGGACAGACTAACCCAGTTCAGCAAAAGCCACACTGGCTGCGCAAAGAGACTTACTCTCTCCCCATTAAGTGTGTGTGTGTGTGTGTGTGTGTGTGTGTGTGTGTGTGTGTGTGTGTGTGTGTGTGTGTACATCTGTAACCACAGTATGATGGGTGCAAATACCATATGTGTTTAACTTTTTAAATTGAAAAAAATATATACATATTGCATTTTTAGATTTCTTTATTTTATGTATTAAGATGAATTTAGACAAATGAGTGTACAAAACACATTGTTGTTTTAGTATATGCATTTTAGTTTTCTGGTGACAACAAAATTAATCACATTAAATCTAACATTTTTTTCTGTTGCCTGATCAAATAGATTTTTTTCTTCCTTTTTTCCCAAACAATTAAAAAAATATTTAAAAAATACATGATTAATATACGTATGCATTTTGTAATGTAATTTCTAGTTTTTATAAGCTGCATTTGGCATTTCAGTATGTACTTTTTCAAAACTATGCAATGAGACAAACATTTAAAAAGGAACCAAACAGCTGTTCTGTCTGGCAATAACAGGGTTCAAGTGGAGCGATGTGCCCCTAAACGGCTAATAAACGGCACAAAATGAGCCTGCAATTAAATTTATACACTTGATTGCACTGCTGTCATGTCCACTACAGGCTTATCGAACACCTGGGATCTATTTCCTAATAGAACCTTGGGGAGAGTGGGAAAGAGAGAAAGAGGGGGGAAAAGAAATGAACAAAGCAATCTTTTCTCCCCCTGTATTTTGGCTGCTTTCTCAGACGTTTGTAGAGGACCCTCTTTACTCACGCAGAGGGTTTGAGGTTTTAAAGAGAGAGAAAGAAAGACAAAAGAAGGGGCTTTTCATTGAACAATGTTGAATAGCTGTAGCAAATGAGTTTTTTATACATTTAAATTGGTGTATTCATTTGTAGTCATTAGTAAGCAGCGTTATGACTCACCGTAACGAAAGGTTTGTGTTTATGGATTCAATCAAGGTGAGTATTAAATAAAAAACAATATGTAGAGATGTACTGCATCTTGTAATCTTAGATGTCATACCGTTCTAATTTTTGCTGTATTTTTTAACAATTGTGCATGGAAAGCACCGGGTAGCGCAAATGTCTATACATGTTATTTGTGACCTGTCTCACCAAGTTACATGCGTCAATACATGATAATGAATAATGCTGTTGCAAATCTAATGAAATGACAGATTCTCTTCTAACTGACTCCATAAGCGCTGACACGGCACTGCAATACCTCTCAGCCCGGCCTCAACACTCCATTTCATCATGAAAAAAGGTGTCAGCACAGCAAATTATAATCGTTAATAAACCTTTATTTGATGGTGTTTGACAAAACTGTGGCGTTACTGTGAAGATGCTCATCGTTTTCTCATGTCTAGTTACAAGTAGTCTTCTCACTTTCATCTCTAGCTCACTTTGAATACATACGATCGAGCATTTTATGTCTGCAAATGTTTATGAAAAAAAGTACTTTGTATCTGTTAAAACATGACCTGATGTGTAGAGTTTTTAATACAATTAGTAAAAATATAAATTATGTTGATGGGCACAAGATCTAGCTTTTCCTGGTATTACATATTAGTGAGTTCACTGCAAGCAAAGGGTTCAGCTTAAGGAACAATAGCTGTGTTCACTGCATTTGAGTTAAACTGAAGAATCATACACTTAGTCTGTGTTCCGTTTTCTCATCTACAGCAAGACTTCCTCCTCCCTAAGTTTCCTTCAATTTGCTAATTACACCAGGCAATTTCAGAGAGCCGGGTTGATAGAAAAAGTCACGTTTTGGGGACTCTGGGCCCACAATCTGTCTCTGACCACTGCTAAGTCACATAAAGTATGTGGCAGGAGGCCAACAATAATTTTGCTAACCCTTTTTTAATTGTGGGAGGGTCATTCACAATGCCCAGTAGAAAGCATTAACCACTGAACTGTGACTGACAAGGGCAGGTTTCCCACCAGCAAGAGGCACCTTGCAGGCAAGCCAAGAAAAGAAAAAAAAAAACTAAACTGAAAATTACAGAAATGCTATATCAAAAGCCATGTGCAAGCTGGCTTGGATGTATAATTCTAAAACAATGAGTATCTGATGTGTTTTGTTATTTGTCTTCTACTAAATGTAAAATTCTAACTAAATAAGGACTTCAATATGGCATTTCTGTGCTGGTCAGCAAAACCATAAATAATTCAGTCAGCTCCTTATTTGATTATGTTTGCTAATTTTGTGACCTTGTCAAGCAATTATTTCGCAATCTCTGCCTTTTTCTCTACTTACCTGGTTCACTGGTTCACTGAGTGGCTAATGGTATTTTAACTTGTCTAAATTATGAGAGCTTTTCTGAAGTAGCCGCGATGAAATTGGTTCAATATGTTTCGCCGTTAAAAATTTAACAAAGCTACTTTCCCAGGAATTCACAACTTTTTCGTAAAGATTCATCACAGAGGATGTGGAAATTAAGAAATATACATTCTCTTCTCTTCCTTACTCTCGCCTTAAATTATCCTTTTTTGACAGCTGACTAACAATCATCATTACAGCTCAAACAGTTACCTGTGAGAATGGCCATAAATCTTGTTAAAATAACCAAAACCGTCTCTTGCGCTTTTTCCCCACAAGAAGCAACCTGTCTGTAAGCACACACCATCTGTACATAGTTAGAGCCGTATGCACACAGATGGCAGCCAAACACTCCCAAAGTTGCTCCGTCCGCACGTCTAACCTTACAAAGCAAACTAATTAACAGTAAAACGCAGAGAGAAGGAAAGAGCAGTTTGAAAGAGTTTGCAATGACTCTAATGAGGAGGGAGAGAGAGAGAGAGAAGGGTCATCTATATAGTAATGCCAGAGGGATGGGGGGGGGGACTTCTACTGAGGCTCTAGGTTTACTGCCCTCTTTAAGATCCATATTAAATGAGGGCTACTTATCGCCAAGCCTCTGTCCCAGCACACAAGCCTTTAACAGCATGGTGCGGGGCATAGGGCAGGCATCTGAAGGGAGGAAGATGAGTGGTGGTGGAGCTGCGAAGGGAGGGAGGAACCTTGATTTGCCAAATGAGATATCGCTAGAAGCGCTTCCTGTTTCATGCTTTATTGTGAGAAGCAAGCCAATAACACATGGGGTTCAACGGTCAGTAATGTGGAAGTTAAGTACATATAATTTCACTATGGGCCCAAGGTTTAAAATTTTTACGGTTAAATCTGTTGATTAAAAGAGTGGTTACAACTTAACCAATAAAAACAAAAACAAAGAAAAGAAAAAGAAGCAATATTTAATTTATATCCTTTAATAGTCGAGCGACAGTAAAGGACTTGTGTATAGTTCTGGTTGTTGTCTTTTCATGAGACTCTGTACCCACACTTGCAGTGGCCTACCATCCTGATGAAATTCATTTTGTGAAAAGGAGGACAACTCCTTGGAAAGTTAATTAGTAGGAAACAAGCGGAGGAAAAAGCAGGAAACGAGAAATGACCCAGCTGCCAAAAGTAATAACGTTTTCATTATTTATTTCATTATTCATTTGTGGATGTGTTCAGACAGAATTAATAATAGAAATCCCTCAGAGAAAATGTTTGCGCTGGAACCCTATTACGAGCAGGCCAAGTCCAGTGGCACAGTTAGTTAACATGCACAAATGTACTGCCCCCGACAAATAACATATCAAGTGGAGCCCTGGATTATTTTGTGCTCCCAAACCTCTCTCTTTCAATTCGCTGCTTTTCATTTAATTGTTTCAGTCAGGGTTAAGGTTGCTACTCCCTGCTACCTTCATGGAAAAAATAATGCAATTTAAGAAAAAGCTAGAGCAATAAAGCAGTCATCTGCTGCCAAATACTGTGAGAACTGTATCGCAATAATCACAATGACATCCATTTAAATGTCTATTGCTCTGTTTTCATAATAAGTGAGCTGTCCATTTCTCCCTGAGAAAACTAGTAATGAAGCACAGAATCAATTAGAAGTCCCTTTGGAGAGAGGAATATGTGCTGTTCCATTACACAATTCTTCTTTTTAGTCCAAACATTACTCTGCATGATATTCCCTGATCTGGCCTGTGTTTGCTTTTTCTCACTGTTTACTGCAACACTTCCAGGCCAACTCACATTTGATTTTCCCCACTGAGATTCCAAACACACTCCCAATACACGCTCTGGAGAAAATGAGGCCGGAAAGGAGTAGTGGCGAATCATTCAAGGCTGTCCAAAGATCTTTGTTACAAAAGCAGATTTTATTTTCACTTCCAACACAGACATCTCTGATAAAAAGCATGTCAAAGGCAAGTGGGATGACTGGTTTTTCTCTTGGCATATTATTTTTCACTTATCAAATGTGTTTCCCTTACCAGCCTCCCAACCACAACCTACCCACCCAATTCCTGGCTTTACTATATTAAGGAAAATTGGGAACGGATGGCGAGGGACAGAGTGCCTCATTGGATCAATCTATCTATCTATAGAAGATGGTGTTGGTTGGTGTGTGTGTGTGGGGGTGTGTGTAGGGAGTGGGGGGGTGAAGGGAGGAAAAAAGGAAAAATGAAATTAAAAAAATAAGAAGAGAGCCTTGGCCATGTGTCAGTTGAGCATTTTTACATTAGCCATACGTAAGGCATTTCTTTCTTCCTCTACTATTCGCCGCTCAAAGCACCAGGGCCACGGCCATGTGTGAATAATCACACAGAGGGCCTCAGAGGTGCCCTCGCCGCCTTACAAGAGGCTGGGTGCAAGGGCAGATGGGGGAGGCGCAGGTTGAAGGAGTCGAGAGATGGGGAGGGAGGGGGGGGGTCGTAAACGTTAACACGTTGAGGATTTGGATATCCTCACAAGCTTGTCTCATTAGCTGCTAATTGGCAAGACTTTCCCCCATCTTTTGTTCTGCATAACGTTTGTCTTTTTGGGGGGGGGGGGATGGAGGCAGAGGAGGAGGATGGTGAACATATACTACATATTTCAAGTGTTCGCTGAGAGAGAGTTACGCCCATATTACAGCAACATAAACACTTCTGTCCTACGATTAACCTTAAAAAGCAACTGAGTGCAAAACTACAGGCCCAACCTGCTCAACCACATTAGCACAGAGATCAAGGGGGAGAGCGAGATAGAGAAAAACAGAGAGAAAAATGAGTGAGAGAGAGGGCAAGAAGCAAGGACAGGGGTTATTTTTCCCCGTTCCCCCTTTTTCCACTCATTCACCTTTCCCAGCTGGGAAATCGTAGAAAAACATCAACACAGCTAAACAGCAAATTATTACCAAAGTTCCCCTTGGTGCTGGGTCCAAAGCAGACATATTGGAGTTGTCATGCAGGGGGATGGCCAATACTTTCCGAGAATTATTCTGAGTATTGCGCTCTTTGACAAACATTAAACAAGACAATAAAATACATAGGTGAAGGTGTATTTGCCTACAGGCATGGATGGCTTGAAAGAAAGACAGGAAGAAAGAGAAAATGAGAAAATAGGTCTCCATATTAACAACACAGTTTCCTGACAGTCCAAGTGAATTATACATTTACAGAAGTAGCCACTCAAGTCGGCATGAACCCTATCCTCAAGGCAGAACCTGGCCATGACTGGTGATTTGAAAGGGAGAGTCATGTGTGCACCTTGAGGATTTTTTTCTGCCATTGTGTCTGTGTGTGTCTCCATCTGTCTCTGTGCCTATATCTCTCTCACACTTTTTCTATCCCTTTGATTCTACAGAGATGTAACTGTGCCCTGAATGCCAATAAGGATCAGGTAGATGGCAGGTCAATTGTCCATTCCTGTTACTTTAGAGGGTTTTATTTTTTTCTAAAAGGTATTGGATTTCAGGACCGAGTAATTCAGAGCAAACTATGCCTGCTGTAATCTATTTTAATGGACATCATTAAACTGAATAGACAGAACTATGTGTCTCTCCATGTTTGCAGAAGGATTTTTATGATGAGTTGAAGAATGGAGGATGTATCAATACTTGCTTTTACTGACGAGTGGTATAATATTAAGCACTTTAAAAATTCCAGACTGTGTTCTTTATTACTAACAGGTGCATGATGTCATTACAGTACCACAATTTATTTCTTTAAGGTGTTTTAGGTTGAGGAAGGAACTATGTGTTCACAGCTGAGGAATGAGGGTAGCATCTGAGGAATGCTTAACTCAAAAATGGTGCAATGCTGACCAACAGCATCCAGAGGGACACACTGGAAAAAAGTAACATGATGGTTACAATTACAGTGAGAGTGAGGGCTCTGTTTTATGTTAAGAGAGTTGTCAGAGAGGAAGAGAGGGTTAGGAAGCTGGGTCATAGCCCTCATATGCTGTTTAACACCTGACACCAAGGCCTAACCAAGGTTCATAACTCATATGGAAAGAGAGGTGAAGAAAAAACAAGGACAGGGATATAAAACAAAGGAATAACCTAAGCCCCCCAGCTCAGTCCTTCGACAGTCCTTTATTCGGGTTAGCTCACTAACTCTCAAACATCTCCTGTCATAACTGTGTGCAATCTAAGAAATAAAAACTTAAGAATCGTAATATATTAAAGATCGTTTAGTCTTTGCTCACAACATTCAAGGACCTAAATCAAAGTAGCCATGTCTGACCAAAGACATCTGACTTCTAATACTCCATGGGACCGGCCTCCTATAGAAAATCAGGGTAGGTCACAAACGGCCAGCGCATGAGTCCTTGGCTTCATCCAACATCCAGCAGATCAAGGGCCTCGAACTAAAGCAGTACTGACACTGACCTCACTGAGACCCAGCAACTGAAACAGCCCTAACAAGGTATTAGCAGGCACCTCTGTATACCCTCCAACTCTCAGCCCAGGTCTAAAGAAACACAGCTGCACAGGGTGTTTTCCAGGGCGGAGGGCAAACCTGCAAGCAACGTGGTGCCCCTGGCTAAGCTCAAGGGTGAAGCTGGAAGGTCAAGAATTCAAAGCAACGGGGGGCAAAGTTTACTGAGATTATTTTTAACTGCAATTTCTCTCTCCGACATAACCCATATATTCCACTTAATTTTTTAGATATAAAAATATATTAACATCATCATCAGGTAATGATGCCTTTTTTAAAATCATATCTGTTTAATGCATACACTATAAATATATGCATTTCCCGTTGTAATTGGTATGAGTTTAGTTTGTCCTCTAAGAATGTGGTATATTGTGTGTGTTTTTGTGTGTATGCATGTGCAAGCACGTATGGCGGTCGTCTCTGTGTGACTGTGGGCGTCTGGAGGAGAGAGAAGCCTCATCTGTTACCAGCCCAGCCCGGCCGGCCCGCCGCGTGAAGTAGAACGACAGGGTGTCACCGCCGACGACAGTGATGGATGCCCTAAATTCTGTAGGCAACTTGGGCAATTGGACACATTAACAACAGGCACCTGCTTTCCCCCGTACAAATCTATTAAAAGATAACAGCAATGGCGGCTCCCACACTATTAGTAAATTATAGCTCTGTCTGAGTGTGAGGTAAGTGTGGGCCTCCCTTCTCCCACCTACCCCCACCAGTCTCCTCTACTACACCGTCTTATTGGCAGTCTAATAGTGCCACCTAGTGGCAGCCATTTATAATGCTTTTCTTAATTGTGAACAATATTTGAACATGGACAAAAAAGTCAACAGGAGACTAAGTTTACTCAAAGGTAATCATTCCACTATTATCTGAGGTTTTACAGTCTTATTTCTACAGTCTATAATTTGCATTAACTTAACATATGCATGTGTGTGTGTGTGTGTGTGTGTGTGTGTGTGTGTGTGTGTATATATATATATATACACACAGTATATATATATACACACACACACACACACACACACATACATATATGAAAATAAGTTCCGTAATAACCATATTATCATAATTTCAAAATGTTATTATTCATTGTCACATTAACTGTGCAATCTGAACACAAATATAAACCTACACCAAACATATAATATTAATGCGAGTTTGCCATGACAACGAGCCCTAAGGCTGCAGTCTCATTTATGGTTGGTTGGTGATAATCGCTGGGGTGACAACCTTTAATCAGTTAACGATTTATCTTGGTCTGTGAATGTTGTATGTGTGATAGATAAAAAGTGTGTGTGCCTGTGTGTGACACAAGTTGTTCTATATCCTTTTGTGCACCCTATGACTTTTTCTTGCAAGCTAATTTTCAATAAACAAGCCATTCCTTGGGCCGACTGAGCCAAATGGCCAGAGATCTGAGACAATGTGGCCGACATAAAATCATTATGACCTACTCAAGACCTCCTCTATTAAAACATTAACAGCAGACCAGTACTCTCAACATGACACTATTATGACATATGTTGGACTAGAGCTCAGGTACACCACATAAACGTGTGTCACATAAATTTGCTGTGGGTAAATATTTCTGTGTCTGCGAGGGGGGTATGTGTTTGCGAGCTGGCCAAGAATAAAGGGAGGACAAGACCAGTAAATACTTTTACAGCAGGCAATTTGTCAGGATGTGTAAATGTCTCCAATTCCCAACAGCACTGGAGTAAAATTTACAGTCACTCGGGAAGTGACAATGCACAAAAAAGGACCACTTTTTACTCTCTCTCATCTCCCTCAGACCACTAAAACCTTCCCATAAATCTCCTCCGGTCCCCCCAGATGTCTGCTGTTGTCAGATATCATGCCTTGACAATGCCTTCCACCATCATTGTCTTGACAGAAATATGATATGTGAAACTGCAATGTCACATCACTTAACATGATTTAGCCTAAGCTAGCCTGCACCATTTTAATCAATCAAGAATGTCACCTTTTTCGCTGTAATGATGGTAGAGGTATAGGATCCCTGTGTTGGGGTGATCTATAAGACTTATCTAGGCTACTGATTTATGACTACTGCCAGCTAATGTACTAAAGGAGCCTCCGCCCTTCCTGTCATCAGGGTTTCTATCAAATTGGCAAATAAGTAGGCCAGTATTACCTCATGGGCAGGGAGGAAGACACTTCATGTTTTGTGTAAACCCTATGTATATGACATTAGGTGCCTCTGAAACCTATACTGAATATCCCTTTTACTGCACCATCAGATAATCTATTTTCCAGGTCCTGTACTGTATATGCACTCCATACACTCATGACTCTGCAACGTAGTTCAGACAAACATGTCCATCAAATGTCAGACAGTATGTATGACAGTTGCTAATGGATTCCATAGGCTTGGATGCTTATATCAGCCAATTGTTCTGTAAATGTTCTAAAGCCTCAATGGATAGCCGCACCTTTCACCAGATCATCAGAGTATTAAAGGTATATCAGACTGGCTTGTCCCAATGATGGCAAGACCTATCAAACATAACAATACATTTACCAAAACATAGGACAACTATGTGTCTGACGATGCATTATAGAACAACAACTATGTGTACAACAACCTAACACACACACACAAATCACGCTTACTACTCAAATTCAAATGTAAAGCATTAACTCATACCGACATAGCGAATGGCATTTTACCGTCGGTGAATGGCCACAGTGTGCAATACAAGACACCAAACAGTATACAAAGGAACTTGGACCTGTACCTGTAACCACAATGGAGTGACTCGATCCACACGCCAGTAGCTTCACTCTGCCCAGCCGTGCCTTTGTGAACTCTCGCAGATGGGCCTCCTCTGGATTGATCTCCCCTGGCCTGCCATGTCCACTCTGGCCAAGCTCCCCACTACCCCAGCAAAGCAGATTCATATCCAACTCACACTGCATGTCCTGGGAACACAGACAGAGAGATCTGTTTTAGCAACACAGGAAAACTAAAGAAAGTGTGCTTGGTACTTTTTCAAATTTATTTTATTTATTAACAAGATGTGCGCACACATGTGTCATCATATTTCTCTCAGGTTAAAACCAGAGTTTCTGACCTGAACAGGTATTTATATAGCAGGAGTTTTTCATCACCTACATTTACACCCCACACACCAATAAACACATGAAATATATTTTTAGATGCTCATGAGATACTGGAGTCATAATTGGCCACTAGTATACGAAAGATGTGGTCCCACATACAGGATATGAAAAATAGTGGAAATAGTGTTAATTCAAAATAGCTGCTTACAACCACTGCTCTTCTGGTGAGCATTATTAAGCTTGCATAAAAACCAATCTGAATTTCCCAGCATTTTTTGTAATGAACTGTGGATCTGATGCAGATCAACACTATTCTCCTCAACATGTTTATTTACAATCTGCCCTCTGCGCTAATTAGAATGTGACCCTGCACACACATAGACGCTGGATGTATGTGCATGCATACACACACGCACACACACACCCCACAGCAATATTACCAGCACAATTCCATCCGACTGCTACTGGAATTTTCCGAAAGAGCAAACCAATAGATAACCTATTACAAAACTATAAGAGATCGATAGCTAATTTCTTTGCATTGATTACCACTTGGACATTTAACATGCGCCCTGTGGCCACAATGTGTGTTCCGCAAGCTTAGATCCCCATTGGCCCTCATGAGTATTAAAATTATCGATTCAGACAGAGGACTAAAAATGTCAAGCTGTTCATTAATCTTAATAAAGACTGGACTTGACCAAGGCACCCTTTTTCCCAATGCAGGGATACAACCTATCCAACTAAGGGCATACACACGGCATAGATTAATGAGCTTCTACTGAGGGATGTGATTTAAGTCTTTGCCATTAATAGATCAATTACAAAAGAACAAGTATTTTGTAATAGTACTTACTTTCACCTAGTGTGCAGCTCGACGCAACATTTTAAAATTCATATTGACTGTCCAATAGTAGTTATTTGCGGAGAAATTTCAAAGAAACTTCACAAAACAAGCAGCGCTGCAGTAATGAGGTCTTTGTGTGAGATGAAGCTGCATCTGCTGTTATGCTACAGATGGCCCTCCGCAGTCCATAATGGACAAATGTTACCAGGCG
Source organism: Epinephelus moara (assembly GCF_006386435.1). Classification (NCBI taxonomy): domain Eukaryota; kingdom Metazoa; phylum Chordata; class Actinopteri; order Perciformes; family Serranidae; genus Epinephelus; species Epinephelus moara. The sequence goes on from NC_065513.1 coordinate 18,319,989, forward strand.
CAGCCTAACAGCCACTTTCATCTCTGTCTTATGTAGATGAGTTTCAAAGCATGCAAGGCTGTCCTTAGCTTAATGAGGGCCCTAAGCAGGATTTGATTTGCTCACTTTTCTTACTTTTAATTACTTTCATATTTCTGCCACACTTACTCATATGTTTCCTGCTCACATCTGATTGGCAGTTAAGCCGTTGCCATGATTTGCAACCTGTATCCACTAGTCACGGTAGGGCTGGGCAATATATCAATATCATATTAATATCACCATATTAGATATCATCTTAGATTTTGGATATTGCAATATCTTGACTGTTTTCTGTTCTTGTTTTTAAAGGCTGCACAACAGTACAGTGATGTAATTTTCTGAATTAACGACACTTTTCTAGCTGTTATACTACATGCAATTATCCACCGAGTCATCATATCCACATGAGTGATGATTATTTATCAAAAAATAAATAAAAATTCAGTATTATTATTTTGTGGAAGCACCAATATTCAACCCGACAACATCGTTGCAACATTGATATTTAAGTATTTGATCAATATATCATATTTGATTTTCTCCATAATGCCCTGCCCTTAATTTCATTTATTTATTTGTTCCAACCTGGACAAAGTACAACAACAGTGCAACCCTCAATTTACACCCTCCTTGGTCAGAAAAGAACCAGGAAGAAGAAAACTTATTATACCTGCCCCCTACTCTAAGCTAATATAATCTAATAATGGACGATTTGCCTGTTTCCATTACACATGATTTCTGTAACAAGCTACAACATGAATTAAGACAGCACTGAAAAAAATTACAGCAACTTCAAGTTTGAGACACAGCTCCGTGAATGTGAGTGATGACAACAACTCAATGAATATGCATGATGTCATCATCAGTGATGATGTCACCAGTACTATAACACAATTAATCACAGAAAATAAAATAAATAATGAAAAGGTGGGAAACCTTTTTAAACGCGTAATTTACCCGATAGCTTCATACTGACTGATTATTCTGTCTTTATACATTTTTTTAAACTGAAAAATATTTAAACAACCCTTTAAATCATTTGGTAAAGAATTCCATAATTTAATGCCGATAACTGAGACACACATCTGTTTTAAGGTGGTCCGTGTCAACTGATGTTTAAAATTATATTTTCTTCTGTGATCCTGATCCATAGAACTAAAAAACAAACAACTTTTGCAAGTTTTTTGGCAGCACATTGTTTTTTGCTTTGAACAAAACTATTACTGTCTGTAATTCGACAAGATCTTTGAATTTGATTAATCCTGATTTGATAAACAGTTTATTTGTATGTTCTCTGGAGTGTACATTATGAATGATCCTAATTGCTCTTTTCTATAAAATAAACAAAGGTTTTATATTAATCATATATGTGTTGCCCCACACTACCACACCATAATTAAAATAAGGCAAAATAATAGAACAGTACAAAATATACATTGCTTTTGGGTCCAACACATACTTTGCTTTGGTCAAAACAGAAATATTCCTAGACAACTTTGTTTTAACATATGCTATGTGAGATTTCCATGTCAACTTATAACTTAATCAGGGAGATGGGTACCAGTTAATCTGAAATAAACACAATAAAACAATAAAAACATCTCATTTACATGATTACTTTAAAAAAAAAAAAAAAAAAAAGCTGAGTCACCATTTTTACTGGCCAGACAGGACATCCACCCTTTGACCATATTTTGTGTAAGAAAAATCAAAGGGCACACCACAAATCTTGCCACTTGTAGGTGTTGTTTCTTGCTGCCCTGGACATATGGCTTTACATGAAAAAAACATTTTATGGATTTTACACAAAAAATTGTTTTGTTTTGCTTTCTGCAGAACTTGGAGTTTGTTTGTTTTTTGTACTGTTCATTGCAGATAGAGGCTATCTTCTGTGAGTTTTGAATGTTACAGGCTAGGCCTCATTCTTAAATAGGTATTTTAAATCTATCTGGAAAAATAAAGAGTTTGCTGGAGTTCATGATATACAGTATAATTTCCTTTCAATCAGGCTTTACCAACAGAAACATGAGCCATAACTATGAAACAAAACAAAGCTGGTCTAAGGAAAATTGTTCAGAAAATACATCTAGGGAAAAAAATCAAACATCATGATATCTTTGACCAAATACCTCAATATCAGTGTTGACAGATATTGTATGGTTGACTTTTGGCGTTTTTACAAAATAATTACAAGATAAGATATAATGACTAGTGGGTAGAGGCAAATAATAAAATAATTAGAACAGTCTGGTAAGTTCAGACAAAATATTCATAATCTTGGCTTTTATCTTATCTCATATCACAATAGATATAATATTGATATATTGCCCAGCCCTATTTAGACATATTCAACTGACAAAGGGCACTTTTGGACTTAAATCAATAATAAGGAATAAAAAGCTTCCTGTCTCAAGATGTACTTTAAATAACAGAGATTAACACTTGACAAGCATTTATAATCACTTTAGGCAACCATACCTTCACATATTTTTACACCACAACAGATTTTCTGGTCAGAGGTTGTTTTTGTTTGTCCACTAAAAAATGAGGTAAAGAGTTGGAATCTTACTTGTTGTAATTATAACACCAAGAAATAAAAGACTAAGAGCAGATTGTGAAGACCAGTATCTGTTTGTAACTCTGAATACTAACACACACAACATCAAAGACAAAAAAGGCAGAAACACTTGGCAGCATAGCACTACAAGGAACTAACCTGAGCCAATGTTGAAGAGCAAGAACTTTTCATTTCCTGTCTTCTTATACTATGCTTTCTTTTCTCTATTGATACTTCTGTTATTGGTCCCTTTTTTCCACACAGTGGTTGCATTAGGTTGTCTTGTGGCCCTGCCTTAATCCCCCCTTCCTTCATTGCACTCACAATATTGGCAGGGTTACTGTCTCCATGGCAGCTTCTGTTGACAGCATACCAGCTGATTGAGATTAACCTATTACCATCTAAACTGGGGCAAAGTTTGAGAGTCGCAAGAGGTATTTCAGAAAGGGACTAGCAGACACACAACATTATGATGGCAAATTCAGTAGTATTGAACTGGATTTGAGACTTTAACCATAGACAGTGAACAGAGGGCTGAGTTTGTGAACTCCTACAGTGGTTGTCTGCAGCGATAAGGTCAATAGAGAAGTAAAGCTGTGTCTCAAATCCATAATACAAACTCAATTCTATAGCGGCCATGTCCAAAGTTCAGCCTGGGGAGCAATTTTAACCAGCCCTTGTCTTGTCTTCCACAGTATGCTAGCCTATATGATTAACACAATGTTATTTAATAAAGATCACTGCATTTTCAAATCAATTCAAATCAAATCAAATCAGGCTTGTCATCTCACCAAACACACAACAGTAATCCAAGTAAAACTAAGTAGTGTTTGCTGGGGTCGTTCCAACACTATTTTAATAAATACTAATACCATCAAAATTGGACATCAATAACGTTACAATAAAACCCTAACTGTCCAGCAATAAATCACAAACTAACAGTCCAGTATGACACTCACACATCAGCAGTGACAATTTAGATACCGGGATGCCAAGATGGTGCCATTAAAGTTCTCTAGCTTCCGGATTTACTTCTTCGGTCCAGTGAATTTGCGCACACCCACTGGTCCCGCTCGGCTCATAGACTTAACATTGTGATGACGTCACGGATATTTAAATCGTTTTTCTCGGCTTGAGGAAAAGTTTCACAAATATAAAAGCGCCATGGCTCAAAAATTCAGGATAGACAGATTCACAGTTGACCTTGTTTGCCGTTCGAGGTGTCCTGTCAACAGGTAGGGGATTTTTTTTTTTTTTATTATTTTTGCTGTAATACCGCGAGTGGCCACTGGGGGAAAACGACGTAAGGCAGGCTGAGCTACATGCTATGGCTGCTGAGACATGGGCTGCGTTTAGCCCGGTTTAGCACTGACAAAACGTAGCAAAACGTTTATTTTAACAGAAACTGCTGTGCCTTGGACACCCTGTTGTGTTACGCCTTTTTGTGCGGCGAGGTTTAGCTTAATTCAATTAAATTGGGCTTTATTGATATGGAAAACTTAGATTTAACACTGCCAAAGCAAGTGCGCCATAAAAACAAAAATAATACGTACAGTAGTAGGTAAAGATATATATGATATTGCTTTATATACACATCGCTGCCGATTAGGCAACACCTCTGACACACTCACCAAACGAGAGAAAACATACCTCAAAGCCTGTTGCACACCATTTCACAGTGTTTCATGGAAACCTGTCTATCAACCTGGAAACCGTAGCAACGCGGTGCACACCGTTTTGAAATTGATGCACACGTCCCGCCGTCACGAGGGGTCAAAGGGTACAGATGACCCCGGCCCAAGGCCAAGGGGAAGCCCGTTGAAAAGGTCTAAGATTGGTGCTTAAATGGTATCAAGTACAACAATTTACTTACTGACTCATATTCCTGACAATACAAATGATATGTATTATTACAATACATAAATATATTGCAATCATTAAAACACATTTCAGTGTGCAATCTGATACCCCCACCCCCTGCAAGTACCGTGAAATGGTACGGTCCTTCTAACGTGAGGCGCGGTGCGCAAGTGCCACTGATGTAAAGATGTGAGGCTGACTACTTCCTGGTTAAAAAGAACATTGCCATTTTTCAAAATGGTGTGTTTAAATATTTCTGCATACTGGGGTCCCTAAACAGTCTTGGAATTGCATAACGTGGGTATGACTGGAAAACTGAGAGTTGACAGTCATGGTTGACAAAAATGACAAATTTTCCTTATTTAAATCAAGGTGTCATGAAAGCCTATGGTACATAAAATATTCATGCAGAGTCTGTCTCATTGGCTAAATAAACACACCATATTTCCACTGTTTTTCTCCCAGTTCTTTTTGAAGTCATATGTCATCTGTTCCAGAAGATGTAAGTGTTCAACAGAATTAATGAAGAGGCTAGCAGTTGGGCAGTTTTCTGGAGGCAGTATTCTGTAATGGCCTTTTTTAATACCTGCCAGCAAGATCTTTAATAGAACGGTATTATCTTTACTTCATATTCATCAGGGATGTGTTCAAGATAAAGGGATGATTTTACTTTTCTGTAATCATTCATTTGAGGGCATTTTTTGGCCCAGGACACACATATGACCACCTCTGCTTTTCAGAATAAGAAAATAAGATCTTAACACGGAGTAGATACAAAATACATGTGGAAATTTGATTAATTCCATTATATAGCAACTCCATTGGAATGAATAAGCATTCGGTATCTAGTTATTATTAAAATCTATGACAAAGAAACATAAAGTCAAGAGCGAGGGCCATGGCTTTTAGAAGCGATGGAAAGTTGAACATATTTTCACTCAAAGATGAAACAGTTGTGTTTGTGTGATTTGTATCATTTTTTTCCCAATAATCCATATGAAGTAGCTGACCCCCAGGGTATTTTCACATTATCTCATCTGGCCGCTTTCTAAAAAATTTGGACACCCCTACCTGATACATAGGTACTAGCTGTCATAGCACACTGTTTTCACAGTTTTATGTCCGGTGTTAAGTCAAAGTCTGTTCTCTTGTTGAACAGTGTTTCCCTCCTGTTAATGTATAGCGCACCCCTCTGTGTTTATGTTTAAGTTTAGGCTTTGGTTCAGGTTTAGGTGGGGGGAAACAAGCATATTAATTTTCTCTGTTTCCTTTTTCACTTTGAAGTCCAAAAGATGGGGAGGCCAAGAATGTCCTTCTTGTTTGACTCTGATGGATTTGCAGGTCAGAAAAGAGCTTTATCCTTCTGAGACCCTGTGTCCTCATATGAGGACATCACATTTTGGGTTTACTTGACCTTATACTTCATTCTTCTCAACTTAGACCTGTTGTCCTCGCTCATGGACACTGTTTTTGTGCCATCTGGTGGTAGTAAGAGCACAATACACTAATCCATATACAAACAAGATGGCAGCCATCTCTGCCAAATCAGTCTGCAACCGATCCCAACAAAAAAGTGGACAAGGTCCAAAACCTGATCACATTTATGGTTGAACCTGGTTTATTTGTTATGAAGAATGTTTGTAGTTTGATATGGCAACAAATTTGACCAATTTTATCAACAGTAGCAAGTTAAGACACTGTTAATTAGAAAGTACTTGTTTGACATTGGGACTTCAGTATTGTCTCGTCCGAGGACATTGGGACTTAGCGCTAACAATTTTTTTAAGATTTACCAGGTCCTACTGATCCAAAATAGCTAGAAGCTTATCACACACCTGCATGCTTGTCTTTTAATTGCTAACATTAACTTACCACTAAGAGCAATATCTTCAGATGTAGCATTGTGCTAAAATTAATGACATGGGGAAAGCCAGCCTCCCTCATAAATAGGGACTGTGCAATATAAATAGGGACTGTGCAATAATGTTTTTATCCTACTGGTTTTATTATATTGCTTTAATCATGCACTTGACACTTAATGTTTCTATTTATTCTTTTTTTTTCTTTTTTTTTCTTTTCTTCGTGCATTATGTGTATCGGTATGAGTGTTTGTTGTGATGCCACTGTGATGAGCCCCCTGTAATTTTGTTGTAGTACTTATACAATGACAATAAAGGCATATTCAATTCTATTGTATTCTAACAGACAAATACATTCTAACTTGCAATCTGATTTAGTCAAATTATGTGGAAATTTAATAATAAATAAATAAATGGGTCTTTGTGACTGCAAACAGTTACCTCAAAGTATATGGTTGCTGAAAATAAAACAGATTAATAAGACTTACATAAGTCTAGAGGCAAATTGACAGGTAGGAGCTTGTGTTTGTCTGGTCCACCACCACCCACACTAACCCACCTTCTTGTCTGTAGCATCTGACATCCACATAAGGTGGTCCATAACATACCCAGGAAATTACAAATTTCAATTCATTCTGTTAAATATAGGTATGAACGTTGTTATGATGTCAGTGGTAAATAAAATAAACAACTCTTTGTTAAGTTTGTGAATACTATGATGCAGTATTTTATTATTACAGCTTTATAAAAACATGGTCCAACAACTGGTGTAAGAAAAATATTATATAATATTGTGTATGATCCAGAAAGAGTGCTATAAGCCATTCACAGCAGTAGTTACAATTTGTCTTTGATTGTTATGGGAGAAATGACATGCATAAATACTCGGGTTTGTACATAAGTTTAAGTTAAGTTTAAGTTTATTTACTTTATTAATCCCCCTGAGAGGAAATTCAATGTTTTCACTCTTGCTTGTCAATTACACACAGGTCCGAAAGACACGCACATGCACAAACAGGACCTATACATGCACAAAGTGGAGAGATGTCAGAGTGAGGGGGCTGCCCTTGGTGAGGCGCCCCGAGCGGCTGGGGGGTTCGGTGCCTTGCTCAAGGGCACCTCAGCAGTGCCCAGGAGGTGAACTGACACCTCTCCAGCCACCAGTCCACGCTCCATATTTTGGGCCGGACGGGGACTACGAACAGGCGACCCTCCGGTTCCCAACCCAAGTCCCTATGGACTGAGCTACTGCCGCTACATGCTGATATATTATGTGTATCACTCAAATAAATATAAAAAATAAATAAAAAAATAGGACTTGCATGGTGTCCAATTATGTCTACGCACTACACTTACTATTTTCAGTGAATATTCTCACATTCTCACACTTGTACTGGGTTGAAGAGTTAGTGAATTAGTCTAAATAGCCCATCAAATTAAATTATTTTAAAACTAATACATTCAATAGTTATTTTTTTTATCCTGAAAATTAATGGCAAATATCAGCACCTTCACATAAAAAATCCTCCAAATTTTTCACTTAAGAGCAGTTTATTAGTCTCAAATTAGCCATCTTCCAGCCATCTACATGTTTTCCTGTTTGTCCACTAGGGGGCTCCATGCCATTATTTTTGAATGATTGCAATGCCCATTTTTGCACAGTGATCTGCACTTGTTTCCCACGAGCTCGCCGTCTTCCCCTTGTACATACGATGGCAGTAGAGGTCTTTGAGCAGACCTTCATAGGGCGTGTCTTATCCCAGAATCGAAACGCCATGGGAACCCCCACATAACACACTATGAAAGCGTTTGGAAATGAGCTGGTTCACCGATCATACACTTTATTTCTTCATTTAACCAGCATAGTCTTCATTTATTTACGATCGCTACGACAATGCCTTCAATCCAAAGCTTCACGATGACCTATGACGCGCTGAATGAGGAGGGGACGTTCTCGGAGGGAGACACTATTACTGGGAAAATAACACTGGTCCTATTTAAGGCCACCACTGTTGAGAGCCTGTTTGTTAAAGCGAAAGGAGACGCTGACGTACGTTGGACGAAAAAGAGCGGCGATCACACCAGGACGTACTCTTCACACAGGAGATACTTTAAACTGAAGAAGTTTCTAATCTCAGAGGACTCTCAGGGTAGGCGGTGGACTTGTTAGTTAGGCATGCCTTAACCCTTTCAGTACTAATAAACATGATGTAGGCATTTTTCCTCCCTGAATGTTTGTTTATGTGGGTTTCTCTTCTCTATGTCCAGTGATGGTCATGGCAGGATCAGTCAGTGATGTAAAAATATCCATGACCATTATTTATAAATATAACAATACCACATAAAAACAAGTTGACACAGACATTCAAATCTAAAAGTTTAGTATAACTGGTCAATTTGGACCTATTTTCTTTTTTAAATGACTCATAACTGAATTGCAGCTCTTAAAATAAAGTAATGTACAATACTGAAATGAAGTGTGGTGGAGTAATACACTGCAATGCTTCGATAAAGTGCAAATGTTACTATCCATCAATGCGTTTAATTGGCTACTAATGGCCAAGACCACTGTTAGTATTAATCCCAAAATCCTTTCTCTTTCAGAGACTGTGGTTCCCAGAGGAACCCATGTCTATAACTTTGTCTTCAACATACCACAAGGGTAAGTACAGTAAGAAAAATGTAAAAACATGTCTGCACTTTCACCATGAAATTGAGTAGATAGCTTTTACTCCTGCACATTCTATCAACTGATTCAGATTGAATACAATGAATCCATTCTCCATTGCAGAAGCATGCCATCATCCTTCAAGGGGACTCATGGAAAGATTGTCTACAAGCTGGAAGCCAAGCTGTCCAGGAGTTGGAAGATGGACCGCACTGTAGAAAAGGACATCCGTTTTGTCTCCAAGTCCTTTCCAAACCTTCCTGCTCTAATGGTGTGTAAAAAATGAAACGTAACTACAAAAATCTCTGATACTGTATGACAGAAACTACTTGTCCTTATTCCTCAGTTAAGTCTGTGGAGATTACATCTTGTAATGTTTTGCTACAGCAACAATCCTTGTCTTGGACGCAGCAATTCTCATGGGGGGGTAAAGCAGAGAAGAAGGGCACCGAGTAGCTCACCTGGTACAGCAGGCGCCCTATGTACGAAGGCGACGTCCTTGCTGCAACAGCTTTGGATTTGATTCTGACCTACGGCCCGTTGCTGCATGTTATCCCCCCTCTCTTCCCCCCTTCACACCACCACTGTCCTGTCAAACAAAGCCCAAAAGAAGAGAGCCAGACAATGGAAAATGAAAAATATAGGCATCACAGTTGTCCCAAACCACACTGTAATTATCCCTAGTTATATCGAGCCACACAGATAACTCTGCTTTAAAGTGCTGAAGTTTTGAGATATCCAGCTCTGAAATCGATCCCACCACTGCCGTATAATTTAGGTGATAGGCTTTTTTTTAAAAACTGCAACATTTCAAAAGCGCAGTTTTAATACATAATAATAATGACAACCACTCCATTTAGAGGTGTAACTTCAAGGATCCAGCTATTACACATACTCTGTTACAGTTTTAATTTAACCAAATACATAGATCGGAGCCATCTTTAACAGCATTAGCTCCACATGTGCTTTTCCTGCCATGAGAAGTAAAAACATCTGCTGTAATAAAAAGGCTATTAGGGTTTGGATTTCAATTTGTGCTCCTCAAATCCCATTTTAAGAAAACCTCAACAGCAATGTATCTTTGCAGAGACAATGTTTCAGTTACTTTGGATAATTTACAAACCTCGCTGTGGACAGTTTTCATTGATATTATTTCTACTGTAGAATGTAGTTCCACTGAAAACTGCTCGCCATGACATACTGCACGGTAAGCAATAAGATTTAAATACTAGTGCGGTGATACTTCCTCCTCAGAGGTGTCTTCCTCTCCAAAACAACTGGACCACTTAGAAACATTGCTTACGCACAAAACGAGGCCTGAAAGAGGCGTACGGCACTTCCCACTCAAAAGTTGTGATCTATAAAAACAGACTTGATGGGAGAAACTTTGACCCGTGCTTATGAACATTTTGGAGACGGAAAACTGACATTTTCAGTCTTTGTCCATACGTACATTTTTAGTATGGATTCTACGCACAGTTTTATAAATGAGACCCAAGGTGATTAAAACTTGTAAAAACACTGGGTAAAGCAGTTTCACGTTAAAAAAAAAGTGTTTTTCTGATGTTGTTCGTCACGGAGGGGCTCCTAGCTATGGTGGCTGATGCAAAAATGTGAAGGCTCTATTTGGAGCCAGTGTTTGTAGCTCTAAAGTAACGAAAATGCGATTCTTATTTTCAAGTGATCACACACAAAGGAAATATTATTATTATCTTCCATTTCTACCAATATATCCCCTTAAATCACACACATCAACCTTTTAATCCTCCATTGTCTTAATAATGTAAGTGGATCAAAAGTAATTGTTGTTTACTCTGTTTATTGCATTCTAGTCACGTCAAGTTGGTTCAAAGAAGAAGGAGATGGGGCTTTTCTCAAGTGGATATGCTATCATGGATGTCATCGTTGACAAGAAGGCCTATGCCCCAGGTAATAATATTCCTCTTCAAATATGGTCAATCAAACACATGGAAGGATATCTTCAGCTGAAGGCAGATACTGAAAAACAATTTTTGTTAGTGATGGCTGACACAGCCATGCAAAATAGCAAACTATTTTAATGACACTGCAATATTGTTAGCATTACAGTTCATGAATTGACTTATCCTACTTACTACTTTTGCCAGCAAAGAAATTGAATGCACTGTATAGTCGTTTTTACCTTACAGACATTTTGACATGTCGTTTTAGGAGAAGCACTAATAACATGATTAACAGCTGTGTGCCATTTATGTATGTCCGTTCATGTGCCCCAGTTTGGTGCATACTGGCTGACACCTGTGCGCTTGACAAGTTTAAATGTCTGCCATGATGAAATGGTCTGTTCTTCTGGTCTAGTTGAACATCATAGTCATTGTGGTTAGATTATACTTTCAAAAACCATGCATGGAATAATAAATAGGTGTGGTTTAGCATTTCAGCGCAACTGAAATACGATACAAGAGGAAGTTGTGCCGCACTGGCATAATAACATTCTATTGTCTTTCTTATAGGTGAAACAATGGTGATTGTTGCAAAGATCAACAATTCCTCATCCACTGAGATGACACCCAAATTCAGATTAGGCCAGGATGTGGTGTACCGTGCCAACGGCAGTACCAAACATGAGGGCAACGTTATCCACAAACTGGCTGACCAACTTATTCCATCTCGAACACAAAAGGATATCAGGTGTACAGTGAAGATTCCTGGTGATCTGATGCCATCAATCCAGAATTGTGAAAGTATCTCAGTGGAGTACCATTTAAAGGTATGCAAGGGTGTGTCTTTATGGTAAAGCACAGTGAATTGAGTCCACTGACAGTGATTTTTTAAAATGATTTTGCAAAACTATTGACCCAAAAATACTGATTTGAGGCTGTCATATTTTCTCTCAGGTATATCTGGACATCAGCTTTGCTTTTGATCCAGAGATCATTTTCCCATTGGTCATTATTCCAAAAGACCTCGCTCCTGGCCCTCAGCCTCATGAGGCTGCAGGTCCATATCCCGCTGGGGCTGTTGGGGGTCCGAGCTACAGCGACTTCCCTCCTTCTGCAGTGTCCATGGGTCCTTATCCGACATCCCCACACTCAGGGAGTTATAGAAGCCCAAGAGCCCAAAGGAATTCAACACCACCACCTGTGTACCCAGGTAACCCACCTGTGTATGCTGGTTCACCAGGCATGTATCCTGCTCATCCAACACACATGAGTGGGGGCTACAATAACCCAATGCGACAGCGGCCTTCTCCATATGGATCTCCATTTTCATCTCCTGTACTTCACCCTCCACCCACTGCCCCAGCATTCCAACCACCCCCATCTGCCCCACCATTTCAACCACCCCCATCTGCCCCACAGCTCCACCCATTCCCTCCTCCTCCACCCTTCCAGATATCCCCAACTGCTCCTACATACAACCCGCTGCCTTCTGCACCAATGATGAACACAGATTTCCTGTCACAATCGGATGAAGCTCCTCCAGCATATTCGCTCCTTTTCCCATCTTCTGCTCCTGACGAACCTGATGCAAAATAATAGAATGTATTTATGTGAATGACTGAATGAGTTTGTTAATTATTAAGTAAAATACTAATATTGAGTTAAAATGTGAACTCTGATTAACTAAATCATATCTTTAATACTTCATTCACTAATACTTTAATGCAGTAATTGTTGTGTGCATGTGAATAATTGTATACAAAATGGGACTCTTTCAGTGTGTGAATGTTTTCAGGTCAGTTCAGGTTGATAATTGGCTTCGTCCAGCTGCTCAAACCTCAGCCATCAGGATACACTGTGTATTTCATGTGCCTTGGTCAACTCAAGTGTCCTAGACTGATCTTTTTTTCAGTGTTATAGTTTATATATAGTTTAGTTAATGTTTGGAGACTAGTTGAAAGAGATTGGACAACATGTACTGTATCAAGAAAAAAGGTTTTATGTTCTGTTTTTTTTTTTGTTCTTTTCACTTTTTTTTAATGCCAAATACATTTCAACTACGTCTTTCTATTTTGTTACAAAATACTCAAACTGCCAGTGTCTTCTCGAACTTGGAGACTTGAATAAAGAACTATTATGGAAAGGTTTTCTGTCAGTGTTAGTGTGAATACTTTGTTTTAACTACTTAAGTCTGTTATATGTTGGATATTACCCAAGCTAGAAAACTTTTTTGGCTTATGTGCCAGGAGAGCAACTCCACTGGAATGAATAGGCACCTTGGTATCCAGTGAGCAACTCCACTGGAATGAATAGGCACCTTGGTATCCAGTATGTAGTTATTATAAAAATCTATGGGAAAGAAACAGAAAGTCAAGAGCAAGGGCCATCGCTTTAAGGAGCGATGGAAAGTTGAATACATTCTCAGTTGTGTTCGTGTGATTTGTATCAGATCTTTTAATAACCTATATGAAGCAGCTGGCCCCCAGGTATTTTCACATTATCTAATCTGGCCCTCATTCAAAAAAGTTTGGGTTTGGTACATATTAACATGATAGCATCACACAGTTGCTGCAGGTTTGTCAGCTGCACATCCATGATGTAAATCTCCCATTCCACCACATCCCAAAGGTGCTCTATTGGATTGAGATCTGGTGACTGTGGAGGCCATTGGAGTACAGTGAACTCATTGTCATGTTCAAGAAACCAGTTTGAGATGATTTGAGCTTTGTGACATGGTGCGTTATCCTGCTGGAAGTAGCCATCAGAAGATGGGTACACTGTGGTCATAAAGGGATGGACACGGTCAGCAGCAATACTCAGGGAGGCTGTGGTGTTTAAATAGTGCTCAGTTGGTACTAAGGGGTCCTAAATGTGCTAAATAAATATCTCCCTCACCATAACACCACCACAACCTGCCTGAACTGTTGATACAAGGCAGGATGGATCCATGCTTTCATGCTGTTTACCCCCTACCATCTGAATGTCGCAGCAGAAATCCAGACTCATCAGACCAGGCAACGTTTTTTCCAATCTTCTATTGTCCAGTTTTGGTGAGCCTGTGTGAATTGTAGCCTCAGTTTCCTGTTCTTAGGTGACACCCGGTGTGATCTTCTGCTGCTGTAGCCCATCTGCTTCAAGGTTCCACATGTTGCTCATTCAGAGATGGTCTTCTGCATACCTTGGTTGTAAGCAGTGGTTATTTGAGTAACTGTTGCCTTTCTATCATCTTGACCCAGTCTGCCATTCTCCTCTGACCTTTGGCATCAACACGGCTTTTTTCGCTCAGAGAACTGCTGCTCACTGGATATTTCCTCTTTTTTGGACCATCCTCTGTAAACCCTAGAGATGGTTGTGCGTGAAAATCCCAGTAGATCAACAGTTTCTGAAACACTCAGACCAGCCTATTTGGCACCAACAACCATGCCACGTTCAAAGTCACTTAAATCACCTTTCTTCCCCATTCTGATGCTCGGTTTGAACTTCAGCAAGTCGTCTTGACCATGTCTACATGCCTAAATGCATTGAGTTGCTGCCACGTGATTGTCTGATTAGCTATTTGCGTTAATGAGCAGTTGAACAGGTGTACCTAGTAAAGTGGCTGGTGAGTGTATATCACTTAAATAAATATAGAAAATAGAAATCAATAAAAAAAATAGGACTTGCATGGTGGATTTCTCAAGAGGATATGCTATCATGGATGTCATCGTTGACAAGAAGGCCTATGCCCCAGGTAATAATATTCCTCTTCAAATATGGTCAATCAAACACATTCACTGATATCTTCAGCTGAAGGCAGATACTGAAAAACATTTTTTGTTAGTGATGGCTGACGAAGGCAGATACTGAAAAACATTTTTTGTTAGTGATGGCTGACACAGCCATGCAAAATAGCAAACTATTTTAATGACACTGCGATATATATATTTTTTTACCTTACAGACATTTTGACGTGTGATTTTTGGAGAAGCACTAATAACATGATTAACAGCTGTGTGCCATTTAGATATATCTGTTCATGTGCCCCAGTTTGGTGCATACTGGCTGACACCTGTGCTCTTGACAAGTTTAAATGTCTGCCATGATGAAATGGTCTGTTGTCAGTGATGGTTTTAGTAGGGCATGAAAAAAGGGGTTGATGGAAATTTGGGTAACATTTTAGGGGGTTATAAACACCATAGTTGAACATCATAGTCATTGTGGTTAGATTGTACTTTCAAATAACATGCATGGAATGATAAATGGGTGGGGTTTAACATTCTATTGTCTTTCTTATAGGTGAAACAATGGTGATTGTTGCAAAGATCAACAATTCCTCATCCAGAGGGATGACACCCAAATTCAGACTAGTCCAGGAAGTGGTGTACCATGCCAACGGCAGTTTCAGACGTCAGGATAGCGTTATCCACCGACTGGTTGACCAACGTATTGAATCTCGAACACATAAGGATGTCAGGTGTACAATATGGATTCCTGATGATCTGCTGCCAACAATCCAGAACTGCAACATCATCTCAGTGACGTACCATTTAAAGGTATGCAAGAGTGTGTCTTTATGGTAAAGCACAGTCAATTAAGTCCACTGACAGTGATTGTTTAAAAAAGATGGTTTTGTAAAACTGTTGACCCATAGATATTAATTTTCCAAATTGATTGTCAGATATTCTCCTGCTTTTCTGTTTTAAAAGTAAAGCATACTGTGCTAATGAGGCTGTCATATTTTCTCTCAGGCGTATCTGGACATCAACTTTGCTTCTGATCCAAAGATCATTTTCCCAGTGGTCGTTATTCCACCAGACCTTGCTCCTGGCCCTCAGCCTCATGAGGCTGCATGTCCAAACCCAAGAGCCCGAAGGTAATTAGGACCACTACGTGTGTACCCAGGTAACCCACCTGTGTATGCTGGGTCACCAGGCATGTATTCTGCCCATCCGGCACACATGAGTGAGGGCTACAGTAACCCAGTGCCACAGCAGCCTTCTCCGTATGGATCTTTTTTATCTTCATCATCGTCTCCTGTACTTCACCCTCCACCCACTGCCCCAGCATTTCAACCACCCCCTCTGCCCCACAGCTCCACCCATCCCTCCTCCTCCACCCTTTCACGTATCCCCAACTGCTCCTGCATACAACCTGCTGCCTTCTGCACCAATGATGAACACAGACTTCCTGTCACAATCGGATGAAGCTCCTCCAGCATATTCGCTCCTCTTCCCATCTTCTGCTCCTGACGAACCTGATGCAAAATAATACAATGTCTTTAATACTTCATTCACTAATACTTCAATGCAATAATTGCTGTGTGCATGTGGACAATATGCAAAAATGGGGCTTTTTCATTGTGTGAATGTTTTCAGGTCAGTTCAGGTTGATAATTGGCTTCGTCCAGCTGCTCAAACCTCAGCCATCAGGATACACTGTGTATTTCATGTGCCTTGGTCAACTCAAGTGTCTTACACTGATTTGAACTTTATTATAGGTGTTATAGTTGTCTATAGTTAAGTGTAAGTTTGGATGTTAGCTGAAAGAGACTGGACAACATCTACTGTATCAAGAAAAAGGTTTTTAAGTGTTTTTTATAAGTGTTTTTTAATGCCAAATACATTACAACTACTTCTGTCTATTTTGTTACAAAATACTTACAAACTGCCAGTGTCTTCTCTAACTTGGAGACTTGAATAAAGAACTATGAGGGAAAGTTTCTCTGACAGTGTGAGTGTGAATACTTTGTTATAACTTCTTAATTCCTTTGTATGTTTTCATTTCTACAAGACAAAGTAGCACACTTCTCTGCAAACAACCTCAACCTCCAGTATATCAAAGACATATCTTTTTATTTCTTTTGTCGTTTTAGTTAGATGACTTGAAGTTATACCAGCATGATGTTAAACACATTGTAAAGAGGAGGGGCTTATGGGCGTACACTTGGTAAGTTGCCTTGAACTTAGATTTATTTTGTAAATCTGAATTGCTTGTTAAGCATTGCGCGGTTGCGACATCCAGAATGCGCAAAAGTAGGCTACGTTGTAACCTATAGCTAAGTGTTTTAACTGTCAAACCCGAGGCAGTATTGGGGTTTTTCGTGTGACGTCAATATCCGGGCGGACCCGCACTCAGTTCTCACATCGAGATAACAGGACTGTCACAAACACACACAGCAGTTAGTGGATCCTACGCACCGTGTAGCCACAAGTAACAGTAACAGAGCGCCGAGAGACTTAAAATGCCGCGGCTAAAGGACTTTAGAGTAACTTATGAAGCTATCAACGAAGAGGGAACTTTTTCTGAGGGAGATACAATCACGGGCTCAGTGACTTTCACTCTGTCCAAAGACACCAAAGTGAAGGGGCTGGTGGTGAAAGCCAAAGGGGACGCGAACGTGCGCTGGACGGAGGACCAGGAGTCATACAGTGCGCGCAGGAGATACTTCAAAGTCAAAGAGTTTCTGATCCCAGAAAATGCGAAGGGTAAAGATGTGCTGGCCTTTGATTTGCTCACAAATAGTAACATTTGGATGTCATTTTGTTCTTTTACAGTCATGGGCGTTAGTTTGATAAGATGAAAATGTTAATCTCACGACACGAGACGCTACGACGAGTTTTTTTTTTAATATATATATATATATATATATATATTGGATTTTCACAATTAACTTGACATACACATTAATGAGGGATTACATGCCCACATCCACAGAGAAAAGGAGAGACAAAACCAAGAGGAACAAAAACTGAAAGGAGAAAAAAAACAGAAGAAAAGATAATGATAATAAATAAAAATAAAATTATTACCCTGCATTTCCTATTAAGCTGTTGCGTTGAATATTACATTTTCTTATATACTTCATTGACCTTTACAAGTATTCAACTTCTTGATAGGTGACTTTCAAGAAATTCAATGAATTGTCCCCATAGCTTAAAAAAGCTCTGTATTTTCCCCTTGGTGGCATAAGTCAGTTTCTCCATGGCCAGAACTTTGGAAAGGCTTTTAAACCAGTGAGCTCAGTACTCTTCCAGGAAATTGCTATACAGTGTTTAGCCTGAAGTGAGCACAAAATGACAATCTTTTTATTCGCACCTGACACTCCTAACTGAGTTGGAAATAGTCCTAGGATAAATACCTGAGGGCAAACAGGCAGTTTGACAGAAATAATATCAGATATAGTTTGAATGATGTTTCCCCAGAATGTTTTAATTTTGGGGCAACTCCACAGGCAGTGTAATAATGTGCCTTCTTCTTCACTGCATTTAATACAGAAATCAGAATTATTGTTATCAAAGCAATGTAACAGGGCAGGAGTTATGTATGTACGCATAATCCATTTAAATTGTAACAATTTCAATCTTGTGTTAATAGTCTGACTTTGTGCATTTTGACAAACTGTCTTCCAGTCAGCTTGAGAGATTTCTGCATCTAAATCGCTAGACCAAGCCAATCTTTTACTATCCGAGGATGCATCTACAATCATTTTATACAGGAAGGATACCTGGCCCCGGCCTTGAAGATGATCTAGTATGGCCTTTTCAAGACTAGACAGAGGGGGTTTATGAGGGGGTTGTTTAGATGCTGTTAGAATGTAATTCCTAACTTGTAGGTATTTAAAGAAGTGTTTTCTCAGGATATTGTAAACTCTTTGCAAATCCTCAAAGCTATAGAGAATATTGTTGTCGTTGTACATGTCCATAACTTTGCTGATCCCTCTCTCTGCCCAGAGTTTAAAGCCAGGGTCACCTCTACCTGATGAAAATCTGTGGTTTCCCCGTATTGGTGTGAAACCTGATATATCTGACATTATGTTTAAGTGTGCTTGCATTTTGTACCACACCTTAATAGTGTTCTTGACAAATGGGTTGTGGGTAGTTTTTAGCAGGTTTTTCAAAGAATCTGCATACAAATAAAGATTTAGGGGTAATAGAGATGTAGTGGCCTTTTCTATAGTAACCCAGGGCACAGAAGCACCGTCCACGAACCAGTACATGGCTGCTCTAATCTGGGCTGCCCAATAGTACCAGAAAACACTACGACCAGTTTAACGGAGCTTAACTTTACTGCTGCATTCTGCCTCACTGAGACTGAGAAACCTGCATCTTGGCTCATTTGCATACTAAATAGTGATTGGGTGTTTACCGGGGGGAGTGTTTCTGCCGACTGCAGACAGTAGATCACACACAGCCGGTACACAGCACGGAGTGGATTGGAGATAGATGAGAAAACTTTTCTGTTTTGTGCCTTTTTTGGCAGTTTTGATTTGAGGGGGCCAGACATTTGTTTAAGGGGGCATTGCCCCCTCTTGCCCCTGCCTATAGCCCATTCTTTATTTAGATGCGTTGTTATAAAGAAATATATTCAGATCTGTTCATGCCTTTATTCCCTTGTTGACAGCAACAAGTAAACACACCTACAATGCATCTTGAATGACTCTTCTTGCTTGTAGGAAGCGTGGTGTGTTATTTATATAACATCTCTACACAGATTCTGCACCCTAATGTTGTTACCAATGAACTAAATTGATCACACATGTACTTCTGGGAACCAGATTAATCATTTGTAAGGTCACTACAGGCAGTGCTATTCACTCTCACTTCTTTGCAGGCACTGCACTTCCTAAAGGAGCTCATCACTTTAAGTTCAAGTGTAAAATCCCACAGGGGTAAGTAGGAATTCCTAGTATGGAATTAGCAGCCTACTTGTTATTGTTTGCCTTTACAAATAACTGCATTGTCCTGGTTTACAGCAACATGCCGTCATCCTTCAAGGGGAAGCATGGAAAGATCGTCTACATGCTTGATGCAAAGATGTCCAGGAGTTGGCGGTGGCCCACTAAAGTACAAGAAGAGCTAAACTTTGTCTCAAAGTCCCTTTCACACCTTGGCCATGTAATGGTAAGTGGGACACTACATATACATATATATATATATATATATATATATATATATATATATATATATATATATATGTATGTGTTTACACACCGATCAGCCAAAACAACATTGATCATTTTGTTACAATGCACCACCCACCAGCAGCAAAATGCATCACGCCACACTGCAGAAACTGCTCAGGAATGGCCTGAGGAACATGACAAAAAGCTCAAGGTGTCGACATGGCCTCCAAATCTCCCACACCCCAATCTGACTAAGCAATCTTGGGATGTGCTGGTACCCTACCTCACAATTGACAATTCTCAAATGATCCGAGACCAAACGCTCCTGGTGCCAGACACCACAGGACACCCTCCAGAGGTCCTGTGTCCATTCCTTGACATGTCAGAGACATGTCCACTCCAGGGAGCCCCACTGTGGATTGGGGGTACCTCTGGGGTATCAGCACATCCCATGGATGCTCACTCAGATTTGGATCTGGGGAATCTGGAAGCCAGGTCGATGCCTCTGGCTTTTTGTTATGTTCCTCGGGCCATTCCTGAGCAGTTTCTGCAGTGTGGCCTGGGGCATTTTCCTGCTGGGGGGGCCACTGTCATCAGGGAGTACCATTGCAGTGAGGGGGTGTTACTTAGCCCACAGCGGTGTTTGTTTGGGTGGGGGCGTCAAGTGGCATCCAAATGAACGCCATGACCAAATGTCTCCCAGCATAACATTGCATTGTAACAAAATGATCAATGTTACTCACTCACTCACCACTGGTAATCGGTGTAATGTTTGACATAAATATATATATATATATATATATATATACATATATACATAGGCCTATGCATCTTTCAAAATCCCTTTGTGCTTGTCAATACATGGTGTGAGTCGTGCATATGTGACACCACCTACTGCTACACCACTTGGATAAACCACGTCATGACCTGAGTCCCTTTTATGAGACTATATTGTCTCAACAAGCACGGGCTGACCTCATGGAACCTTTCATGTGTTTTCAGTATTCTTATTGTACTGTATGATATTTTTCACAGCATGAGTTATTACAGAAAGTGTTTAGTTCATGTTCAAGATGTAATTCTTTGGCCCTGAAAGTTATAAAAGTAGTGTTAAAAAGATAAAGGTATACAAACCCTTAGTATCTGCTAGAGCATTCATTCTGAAAAAACAAACAAACGTTACCACAAATATAAATGTGTCCATTGCAGGTCTTTGCAATTGCAAAATCACATTCCTCTTACTCCCAGTGTTAGTAAACAATATTCTAGCCTATTGGAAAGCTTACTCATTAGCACAGCCTACCAATTTAGCAGGCTAACTCACTAATAACTAGTCTTATTGGCAAGTTTACTTGTTAGTATAGCGGATCTAGTTAGCGACCTAACTCGCTAACCCTGCAGTAGCTTATAAGGATTTTGTTCAGTGTTAATGAGAATTTTGTTCAACTGCACTAACTCTAATGTGGAAAACTTAGGTTAGCTCTGATAGCTGCTTAGCACAATGCTTTAAAACACAACCAGAATTATTATCAGGGCCTGGGATTTTCCGTGGGTTACATCCTCCGAGGAGTTCAAAGACTTCTGCCTCCTTGATAGTTAAGTTTGATGTGGCGGTCTCAGCACTGCTGCCACTCCCAAAGTGACAGAAGAAGGTGCGGAGCTGATTTGCCATCTTCAGTCCCTCATCATCGTGCAGGACAAGGGTATGGTTTCCCCGGCCCTTGTATGGATTTTGTCATTGTTTTAATTCCCTGCCATGCCTATCTGGGATTGCCAGAGGCCAGAGAGGCCTCTAGCAGACACTTTACCCTGGTTGTTAATATCAGGGCTACTAAAGACCTCCCATAATGTGCAGTCAAAACATCCCTGCAGATATAATTACCTGTAGAAGGTCATCAATAAATTGCTTTGCCATGCCGACATGCCAGAATGACTCTCATACACTCACTCTCCATTTGTAAATGGAACAACCACTGGTCAACCAAGGTGTGTTTCACTTCAAACTGGTTGACAAACTGACGTTAGACTTTCTGATTTATGTTAGGGTTAACCAATTTAATGTTAATTTTACCAAGCTCTCCATACATAGCATTGAGGCTTGTTTACCAAGGAAAATATTAACTGCTTTACCTGCTAGTGTAAAGTTAGCTTGTTAACAGCTAGGTGAGGTTTGCTAGACGGTCAATTCCATACAATATTTTAATGATATGGGACACGTTATACCATTCTAATGTCAGTATGACTGGATAGTGAAAATTAAAAGTAGTAGAGTATGTTACATTTACAGCTAATGGAACTCATGGTGGGAAAACTCAAAGGTGTGCATCCTGTGCACAGAGTAAGCAGAGCTGAGATGGTCACAGAGCTCGCTGAAGGAAGCACTGCTATAACCACCTGATATAACCACCTCCATCCGGGTGAAACCACATGTTTCACAGAGACACTTACATTCACCTCATGTTTGCAGAAGAACAGAAAGAAAGACTTTTTAAAAGTCCCTGTGTGTTCAGCTCCTTTGTACTTTTATGTGTAGAACTTTGTCAGCAGCTTGTCTTCAATACAAGCAAGTCCACTACCAAAGAGAGGAAGAGTACAAGCAGAAACAGCCACAGTGAGAAATTAGATAAAGAGCTGCAGACAACAGGCTCTTACTGCACCTCTGCAAACAGCTCATTTCAAGCAGGTAAACTTCCTCTTTTATCTGCAGTGCTGCGTGATGGAAAAACACTGCAAAACATGGCAATACTCACCTTTTTAACAATGTGGGGAACCATTGTCTGACTTTTTTAGAACTTTACAGTTAAATTGGGCATTTTACAGCATTTTGAAACAAAAATCTCCAATAAGGGTTTCTCAGATTTTTGACAACTGAGAGCCACTTTAGAGAGTCAGCGTATGAATAGGGCTGCACTGTTTTTTCTTAAACTTTTTTTATGACATATTATACTATGACATTTATCATATACTTTACTATGGCTTTTAAAGACATTTTTATGACATACTTGGCAAAAGTAAAACAATCCACAGTGATATAGCTATCATAACACTCATAGTACATTCTAGTTTTCCACTTTTTAATACATTCAAAACTACTGAAATAGAGACACAGCACATTAATTGTACCTACCCACAGTGGTTGAACAGCGACTTCTGCTGGGGTACGGCAATGTCACTTGCACAAGCCATAAGCAGAGCTGCAGTACACTGCAATGCTAGAACAAGTAGTAATAATAATGGCAATTTCTTAGGTTCATGTATGGTTATGATTACATTTGCTAATGATTATTTCAGACTGTGCATGGTTGTCTTTCATAGCATATGTATTTTGTCAGTATTTTGAGGGGGACATTTTGAGTGGAACAGCCCGCTGCCTTTAAGATTCATCATCTCAAGACTAGCATGTTATCAGTAGACACACCTTCAAGGGAGTAGCCCTGTTGTAGTGGAGACACAAATCCCTGTTGTTGGGCTGATGTGTGGAGTCAAACCGAGTCAAGCCAAGCCAGCACATACAGTATGTATGGAAAAACTTTGTCAGGGAGGATTCATCACTAGATGTTAAAGAAAACATTTTTTATGGTGTTAATCTGGACAAGGTTAATCCAAAGGTTAACAGGAAGATGACAGTATTTTCTCCTGAACTTTGAATTTCAGCTGCACGAGTAGCTGCACTGATATGGAATATTTGTTTGTATGATTTGTTCTAGTGTCCCCAGTCTGGTTCAGTGGATAAAAAGACGGGGGTTTTCACCAAAGGACAGATCCGCATGTCTGCTGATATTAACAGAAAGGTTTGCTCTCCAGGTAAAGTCACTCCAGCGTACATACATTATGTGTATTGTATAATATTTGTTATTGTGTGATGGCATTATTTCATTAAAAAAACTGTGCATATTTACATTTTATAATTTGTTTTTGACAGGTGACACTCTATCTGTTGTTGCCAAAATCTGCAACTCCTCTTCCAAAAAAATGAAGCCCAAATTCAGTTTACATCAGAACATAGTGTACCGTGCCAACGGCTCCACTAACACCAATGACAAAAGTCTGTGTAAAATGGTTGGAGAGACTATCAAAGAGAACTCAGAGGAAACTGTGCCCTGCCAAATAAAGATTCCTGATGATGTCGTCCACACTCTCACAAACTGTGAAATCATCTCCGTTGAACATTACCTCAAGGTATGTAACAATGTAACAATGTTATTACGTCAACTCAGAAATGAAGTAACTGTTTTTGTTCACAAATAGTGGTGGTTAACTGTAACACAGACAATTCTTGGCTTTCATCACAACCTTCAACAATCATGAGAAATATGAAACAACATAACAGCACAGCAGCTTATTAAAAATACTTTATAATGCAAAGTTCAGACCAAAGACTGGCCAGTTGAAAGAGGCAACTACTACCACAACATTCTGAAATCCTGCCAGTCCACACCAATGCAACTAGATCTCTATGCAGCAACTCTCTGTACTTCTGTTCTGATTTCCAGCTTTTCAGGCTCATTTTGTGGCTGAATATAATTTGTAGCTTCTTAAAATATGACTGAGGATAGTGATATTGAGATACTGTCTACAGTTGCATTTGTAGTAGTGAAACAGTGAAAAAACGAATAGAAAACTAGCATCAGATGGACATACTCATAATAAATATGTCACAATAATATAAATAACCAGCACAAATTAATTAGCCCTCCGGCACACCGTGAAGACGGAAACAGAGGGCTCGGTGGGGACGGAGCACCCGCCGCAGCAAGCCCAACACAGACTTCACTACTACTATTCTCATTGATTTCCCATTCTTTTCTATGAGGAAATTTACTGCAGTTTTTTTTTGCAATTTTCGTAAAAACGGCCTGGCGAATCTGAGAGAAGTCATAGCACACCATTCCCAATCATTCCACATTTTGATGTATTTTTTTGCAAATGTGTTGGCTACGCTGTGAGATGACGAGCGTGCCAAAAAATGTAGCAGAAGATTAAGAATATTAACAATAATAATATTCCTTCTGTTGCACAGCAGGCACCCCAATTAATAATATCTATCTGTTGGACAGTACAATCAACTTAGTTATAGTTGCATGAATGACAGTTTGATTCAGATCATTTTACTTCCTCATATGTTTGTGTTTCCCAGGTGTATTTGGACATCAGTTTTGCCTTTGATCCAGAGGTGGTGTTTCCACTCATCATCGTTCCTTCTCGCTTTACCACCCTTTATCCTGATGAGGCTATGGGGCCTTACCCAGCTGGAGCTGCTGGGGGCCCAAGTTACAGCGACTTCCCTCCTCCTGCCTTCCCTGTGGGACCTTATCCTGCACCCGCAGGTCCAAGTGCTTATGGATACCCAGCAGCAGATCCTACTCAATATGCAATCACAACAAACAACAATAATCCGTGGCCATAGCAGACCATTCAATATGGTTTTTCAACTGCATCTTCATCTGCAATCCAGCATCCTGGCCCTACTGCTCCACCTCTGTCTAAACAGGGAGAAGAACCTCCATCTTATATGTCCCTTTTCTCATCTTTTTAGGACAGTTTTGGTAGGGTTAGGTAGGTTGGTAAATAGCTGAGCTTCAAGCAATCTTTACAAAAAAAAAAAAAATCCTGCTAGATTATGAAGGCTTCTGAGGTATTTATAATGCTGTAAAGTATTTGCTGTACACAAATGCAAAGCTGCATTCTCTATTTCCACTTTTTTAACATTTTGTACGGTTATGTCATATGTGTAAAAAATATTTAATATATGTACAGTGTGCGCTCTGTGCAGTACCAAAGTGACCTGTCTGTGCCCCTCCTTCATTTCACTGTGGGGGTGGGGCAGTTCAGTTGTTCCAGATTTCCAGTAGTTAGACCAATAAAGCCAAAACAGGTTTGATTACGTTTGTTCTTGGCTGTTGTGTGCATCCATTGACCTGTAAGTAAGTTATGTCACATAACCTATGAACGTGGTATATGTGTATTGATCCCTTTTTAGACAATCCTTGCATCCTTTTCAGTTCGGCTATAGCTGCTAATGCTAATTAGGCCCACTTAAAGGTTCTGTATGTAACTTTTTACATGTTTTAATCACTTGCTGTTGCAAAAGGGTGAAAGGATTGTAACTTAAAAACCAAGACCTTCCTCGATTTCCTTTGTTACATATAAAAGCCTGAAGACTGAAGTTCTGTTTTTTGTTCTTTTAACTTTTTTAAATGCCAAATACATTTCAACATCTGTCTATTTTGTTACAAAATACTCAAACTGCCAGTGTCTTCTCTGACTTGGAGACTTGAATGAAGAACTATTATGGAAAGTTTTTCTGTCAGTGTTAGTGTGAATACTTTGTTATAACTACTTAAGTCTGTTATATGTTGGATATTACCCAAGCTAGAAAACTTTTTTGGCTTATGTGCCAGGAGAGCAACTCCATTGGAATGAATAGGCACCTTGGTATCCAGTATGTAGTTATTATAAAAATCTATGGCAAAGAAACAGAAAGTCAAGAGCAAGGGCCATCGCTTTAAGGAGCGATGGAAAGTTGAATACATTTTCAGTTGTGTTCGTGTGATTTGTATCAGATTTTTTAATAACCTATATGAAGCAGCTGGCGCCCAGGTATTTTCACATTATCTAATCTGGCCCTCATTCAAAAAAGTTTGGGCACCCTGTTCAATAGGTAGGTACTAGCTGTCATGACACACTGTTTTCGCAGTTGTTCTGGTGTTATATCGAAGTCTGTTCCCCTGTTGAACAGTGTTTCCCTCCTGTTAATGCATAGCTTCTTCTTGTTTGTGAACTCTGTGAATACTATGATGCAGTATTTTATTATTACAGCTTTATAAAACCATGATCCAACAACTGGTGTAAGAAAAAGACTATATAATATTGTGCATGATCCAGATACAGTGCAATAAGCCATTCACAGCAGTAGTTTTTGTACAATTTACCTTTGATTGCTATGGGAGAAATTATACACCTGAATACTCAGGCTTGCATATGCTCATATATTATGCACACTCACCGGCCACTTTATTAGGTACACCTGCTAGTATGGGGTTGGACCCCCCTTTGCCTTAATTCTTTGTGGCATAGACTCAACAAGGTGCTGGAAACATTCCTCAGAGATTCTGGTACATATTAACATGGTAACATCACACAGTTGCTGCAGATTTGTCAGCTGCACATCCGTGATGCGAATCTCCCGTTCCACCACATCCCAAAGGTGCTCTATTGGATTGAGATCTGGTGACTGTGGATTCCATTGGAGTACAGTGAACTCATTGTCATGTTCAAGAAACCAGTTTGAGATGATTTGAGCTTTGTGACATGGTGCGTTATCCTGCTGGAAGTAGCCATCAGAAGATGGGTACACTGTGGTCATAAAGGCATGGACACGGTCAGCAACAATACTCAGGTAGGCTGTGGTGTTTAAACCATGCTCAGTTGGTACTAAGGGGCCCAGAGTGTGCCAAATAAATATCTCCCACACCATTACACCACCACCAGCGGCCTGAACTGTTGATACAAGACAGGATGGATCCATGCTTTCATGCTGTTTACCCCAATTCTGACCCTACCATCTGAATGTCGCAGCAGAAATCCAGACTCATCAGACCAGGCAACGTTTTTCCAATCTTCTGCTGTCCAATTTTAGTGAGCCTGTGTGAATTATAGCCTCAGTGTCCTGTTCTTAGGTGACACCCGGTGTGATCTTCTGCTGCTGTAGCCCATCTGCTTCAAGGTTCCACATGTTGCTCATTCAGAGATGGTCTTCTGCATACCTTGGTTGTAAGCAGTGGTTATTTGAGTAACTGTTGCCTTTCTATCATCTTGACCCAGTCTGCCATTCTCCTCTGACCTCTGGCATCAACACGGCTTTTTTCGCTCAGAGAACTGCTGCTCACTGGATATTTCCTCTTTATCGGACCATCCTCTGTAAACCCTAGAGATGGTTGTGTGTGGAAATCCCAGTAGATCAGCAGTTTCTAAAATACTCAGACCAGCCTATTTGGCACCAACAACCATGCCACGTTCAAAGTCACTTAAATCACCTTTCTTCCCCATTCTGATGCTCGGTTTGAACTTCAGCAGGTCGTCTTGACCATGTCTACATGCCTAAATGCATTGAGTTGCTGCCACGTGATTGTCTGATTAGCTATTTGCATTAATGAGCAGTTGAACGGGTGTACCTAGTAAAGTGGCTGGTGAGTGTATCACTTAAATAAATATAGAAAATAGAAATAAAAAAAAAATAGGACTTGCATGGTGTCCATTTATGTCTATTGCTCTACACTTGCAGTAAATATTCCCACATTATCACACTTGCACTCTCAATGCTTTAAAACTGTGGGTTGAAGAATTAGTCTAAATAGCCTATCAAATTAAATGATTTAAAACTAATACATTCAGTTTTTTATCCTAAAAGTCTGAAGTTTGTGGTTCATCTGCAAAGACCCCACCTCCAAAAAAGTGTGCCTCCAGATTTTTCACCTGCAGTCTATCAGTCACAGTTTAGCCACCTACTACTACTACCTTCCACGTCACATGCTTTCCTCCGAATGACCACTAGGGGGATTCGTACCATTATTTTTGATCGATTGCATTGCCACCTTTTGCACAGTGGTCTGCACCTGCGCTTCCAAGATTCCCAAGAGTTCACTGTCTTCACCTTGTACATGGGATGGCAATAGAGGTCTTTGAGCAGCCTCTCGTTGGGCGTGTCTTCTCCCACAGCTCAGATGCTATGAGAACCTCCACAGGGCACACAGTGAGAGCATTTGGAAATGAGCTGGTCGATGGACCACATCACTTCTTCATTCATTTAACCAGCACAATCTTTACGCGCGCTGCAATGCCTCCCATTCAATGCTTCACGATGACGTGTGACGCACTGAATGAGGAGGGGACGTTTTCGGAGGGAGACACTATTACTGGAGAAATAACACTGGCTTTATCTAAGGACACCACAGTTAAACGCCTGTTTGTTAAAGCAAAAGGAGACGCTGAAGTGCGTTGGACGGAAAAGAGCGGCGATCGGACTAGGATGTACTTTTCACACAAGAGATACTTAAAACTGAAGAAGTTTCTAATCCCAGAGGTTAGGCGGTGGACTTGTTAGTTAGGCATGCACATTGAGTTCTAACACATGATATAGGCATGTTTCCTCACTGAATGTTTGTTTATGTGGTTTTCTCTTCTTTTTGTCCAGTGATGGTCATGGCAGGATCAGTCAGTGATGTAAAAATATCCATAGCCATTACTTATATAAGTAGTAGTAGTTTATTCTGTAACAGTTCTAAATGACTCATAACTGAATTGCAGGTCTTAGAATAATATAATGTACAATATTGAAATGAAGTGCAGTGGAATAACACTCTATAATACTTAGACAAAGTGCAAATGTTACTATCCATCACTACGTTTAATTGGCTACTAATGGCCAATGAAAGCACGATTCTTATTTTCAGGTGATTATACACTAAAGGAAATATTCTTTTTATATTGCATTTCTATCAATATATCCCCCTAAATCTTTCACACTTAACTTTTTAATCATGCACTCCATTGTCTTAATAATGTAAGTTGTTAAAAAGTAATTAAGTGTTTTCTTTGTTTATTGCATTCTAGTCAAGCCAAGGTGGCTCAACAAAGAAAGAGTTGGGGCTTTTCTCAAGAGGATATGCTATCATGGATGTCATCGTTGAAAAGAAGGCCTATGCCCCAGGTAATAATATTCCTCTTCAGATATGGTCAATCAAACACATTCACTGATATCTTCAGCTGAAGGCAGATACTGAAAAACATTTTTTGTTAGTGATGGCTGACACAGCCATGCAAAATAGCAAACTTCTAATGACACTGCGATATATATATTTTTTTACCTTACAGACATTTTGACGTGTGATTTTTGGAGAAGCACTAATAACATGATTAACAGCTGTGTGCCATTTAGATATATCTGTTCATGTGCCCCAGTTTGGTGCATACTGACAAGTTTAAATGTCTGCCATGATGAAATGGTCTGTTGTCAGTGATGGTTTTAGTAGAGCATGAAAAAAGGGGTTGATGGAAATTTGGGTAACATTTTAGGGGGTTATGGTCCTTAAAAAACACCATAGTTGAACATCATAGTCATTGTGGTTAGATTGTACTTTCACATAACATGCATGGAATGATAAATGGGTGGGGTTTAACATTCTATTGTCTTTCTTATAGGTGAAACAATGGTGATTGTTGCAAAGATCAACAATTCCTCATCCACTGAGATGACACCCAAATTCAGACTAGTCCAGGAAGTGGTGTACCATGCCAACGGCAGTTTCAGACGTCAGGATAGCGTTATCCACCGACTGGTTGACCAACGTATTGAATCTCGAACACATAAGGATGTCAGGTGTACAATATGGATTCCTGATGATCTGCTGCCAACAATCCAGAACTGCAACATCATCTCAGTGACGTACCATTTAAAGGTATGCAAGAGTGTGTCTTTATGGTAAAGCACAGTCAATTAAGTCCACTGACAGTGATTGTTTAAAAAAGATGGTTTTGTAAAACTGTTGACCCATAGATATTAATTTTCCAAATTGATTGTCAGATATTCTCCTGCTTTTCTGTTTTAAAAGTAAAGCATACTGTGCTAATGAGGCTGTCATATTTTCTCTCAGGCGTATCTGGACATCAACTTTGCTTCTGATCCAAAGATCATTTTCCCAGTGGTCGTTATTCCACCAGACCTTGCTCCTGGCCCTCAGCCTCATGAGGCTGCATGTCCAAACCCAAGAGCCCGAAGGTAATTAGGACCACTACGTGTGTACCCAGGTAACCCACCTGTGTATGCTGGGTCACCAGGCATGTATTCTGCCCATCCGGCACACATGAGTGAGGGCTACAGTAACCCAGTGCCACAGCAGCCTTCTCCGTATGGATCTTTTTTATCTTCATCATCGTCTCCTGTACTTCACCCTCCACCCACTGCCCCAGCATTTCAACCACCCCCTCTGCCCCACAGCTCCACCCATCCCTCCTCCTCCACCCTTTCACGTATCCCCAACTGCTCCTGCATACAACCTGCTGCCTTCTGCACCAATGATGAACACAGACTTCCTGTCACAATCGGATGAAGCTCCTCCAGCATATTCGCTCCTCTTCCCATCTTCTGCTCCTGACGAACCTGATGCAAAATAATACAATGTCTTTAATACTTCATTCACTAATACTTCAATGCAATAATTGCTGTGTGCATGTGGACAATATGCAAAAATGGGGCTTTTTCATTGTGTGAATGTTTTCAGGTCAGTTCAGGTTGATAATTGGCTTCGTCCAGCTGCTCAAACCTCAGCCATCAGGATACACTGTGTATTTCATGTGCCTTGGTCAACTCAAGTGTCTTACACTGATTTGAACTTTATTATAGGTGTTATAGTTGTCTATAGTTAAGTGTAAGTTTGGATGTTAGCTGAAAGAGACTGGACAACATCTACTGTATCAAGAAAAAGGTTTTTAAGTGTTTTTTATAAGTGTTTTTTAATGCCAAATACATTACAACTACTTCTGTCTATTTTGTTACAAAATACTTACAAACTGCCAGTGTCTTCTCTAACTTGGAGACTTGAATAAAGAACTATGAGGGAAAGTTTCTCTGACAGTGTGAGTGTGAATACTTTGTTATAACTTCTTAATTCCTTTGTATGTTTTCATTTCTACAAGACAAAGTAGCACACTTCTCTGCAAACAACCTCAACCTCCAGTATATCAAAGACATATCTTTTTATTTCTTTTGTCGCTTTAGATAGATGACTTGAAGTTATACCAGCATGATGTTAAACACATTGTAAAGAGGAGGGGCTTATGGGCGTACACTTGGTAAGTTGCCTTTAACTTAAATTTATTTTGTAAATCTGAATTGCTTGTTAAGCATTGCGCGGTTGCGACATCATTGCGCAAAAGTGCGTTGTAAAGTGTTGTAACTGTCTAACCCGAGGCAATATTGGGGTTTTTCTTGTGACGTCAATATCCGGGCGGAGCCGCACCCAGTTCTCACATCGAGATAGCAGGACTATCAGCGTTGTCACACACACACACACACACACACACACACACACACACACAGCAGTTAGTGGATCCTACGCACCGTGTAGCCACAAGTAACAGTAACAGAGCGCCGAGAGACTTAAAATGCCGCGGATAAAGGACTTTAGAGTAACTTATGAAGCTATCAACGAAGAGGGAACTTTTTCTGAGGGAGATACAATCACGGGCTCAGTGACTTTCACTCTGACCAAAGACACCACAGTGAAGGGGCTGGTGGTGAAAGCCAAAGGGGACGCGAACGTGCGCTGGACGGAGGGATCTGGAGAGGACCAGGAGACATACAGTGCGCACAGGAGATACTTCAAAGACAAAGAGTGTCTGATCCCAGAAAATGCGAAGGGTAAAGATGTGCTGGCCTTTGATTTGCTCACTAGGCTAATAGTAACATCTGGATGTCATTTTGTTCTTTTACAGTCATGGGCGTTAGTTTGATAAGATGAGTATGTTGTTTTTATAGCATATCTTGTAAATTATGTGGAGATTATATTGTGTCAGTATTGCTTCTAGTGTTGGTACAAGAGGATCTTTGCACTGTCTGCTTGTCACGTGACCATTTTTATTGCAAAGTATAGCCCATTCTTTATTTAGATGCGTTGTTATAAAGAAATATATTCAGATCTGTTCATACCTTTATTCCCTTGTTGACAGCAACAAGTAAACACACCTACAATGCATCTTGAATGACTCTTCTTGCTTGTAGGAAGTGTGGTGTGTTATTTATATAACATCTCTACACAGATTCTGCACCCTAATGTTGTTACCAATGAACTAAATTGATCACACGTGTACTATTTGTAAGGTCACTACAGGCAGTGCTATTCACTCTCACTTCTTTGCAGGCAGTGCACTTCCCAAAGGAGCTCATCACTTTAAGTTCAAGTGTAAAATCCCACAGGGGTAAGTAGGAATTCCTAGTATGGAATTAGCAGCCTACTGTGTTATTGTTTGCCTTTACAAATAACTGCATTGTCCTGGTTTACAGCGACATGCCGTCATCCTTCAAGGGGAAGCATGGAAAGATCCATGCCGTCATCCTTCAAGGGGAAGCATGGAAAGATCGTCTACATGCTTGAAGCAAAGATGTCCAGGAGTTGGCGGTGGCCCACTAAAGCACGAGAAGAGCTAAACTTTGTCTCAAAGTCCCTTTCACACCATGGCCACGTAATCGTGAGTGGGACACTACAATGAAACATGTTAAATGTATGTGTATATATATATACATACATACACATATATATATATGTTTACACACCTATCAGCCAAAACAACATTGATCATTTTGTTACAATGCAATGTTCTGCTGGGAGAACACCGCTGTGGGCTAAGTAACACCCCCTCACGGCAACGGTACTCCCTGATGGCAGTGGCCCCCCAGCAGGAAAATGCATCATGCCACACTGCAGAAACTGCTCAGGAATGGCCCGAGGAACATGACAAAAAGCTCACGGTGTCGACATGGCCTCCAAATCTCCCACACCCCAATCTGACTGAGCATCTTGGGATGTGCTAGTACCCCACCTCACAACTGACAATTCTCAAATGATCCAAGGCCAACACTTCTGGTGCCAGACACCACAGGACACCCGCCAGAGGTCCTGTGTCCATTCCTTGACATGTCAAGGATACTCACTCAGATTTGGATCTGGGGAATCTGGAGGCCAGGTCGATGCCTTTAGCTTTTTGTTACATTCCTCGGGCCATTCCTGAGCAGTTTCTGCAGTGTGGCATGGCGCATTTTCCTGCTGGGGGGGCCACTGCCATCAGGGAGTATCGTTGCAGTGAGGGGGTGTTACTTAGCCTACAGCAGTGTTTGTTTGCTTGTCAATACACGGTGTGAGTCGTGCATATGCGAAAAGGTCTGCCATCTTTAACACACCACATGGATAAACCACGTCATGACCTGAGTCCCTTTTATGAGACTATATTGTCTCAACAAGCACGGGCTGACCTCATGGAACCTTTCATGTGTTTTCAGTATGTACTGTATGATATTTTTCACAGCATGAGTTATTACAGAAACTGTTTGGTTCATGTTCAAGATGTAATTCTTTGGCCCTGAAAGTTATAAAAGTAGTGTTAAAAAGATAAAGGTATACAAACCCTTAGTATCTGCTAGAGCATTCATTCTGAAAAAACAAACAAATGTTACCACAAATATAAAAGTGTCCATTGCAGGTCTTTGCAATTGCAAAATCACATTCCTCTTACTCCCAGTGTTAGTAAACAATATTCTAGCCTATTGGAAAGCGTACTCATTAGCACAGCCTACCAATTTAGCAGGCTGACTCACTAATAACTAGTCTTATTGGCAAGTTTACTTGTTAGTATAGCGGATCTAGTTAGCGACCTAACTCGCTAACCCTGCAGTAGCTTATAACCATTTTGTTCAGTGTTAATGAGAATTTTGATCAACTGCACTAACTCTAATGTGGAAAACTTAGGTTAGCTCTGAAGAGGCACAAAGGAATTTTGAAAGAAGTACAGCAGCAGCATACCAAATTATGTCAGAGGGCTGTAATTGGTTCATTGCAATGTTGGTCCAGGAATGCAATGTGTTATGCTGATCCAGGTGCATGTCCTGCCTAGCAAAATCACATAATGCCAATCACCGGAGGCAGTACATGCTGCAATTCCTTCGGTCTAATAGTTTGGATGTATTAGTGTGTGTCAAAACATGTCTTTAAAAGTAACTGAGGGCCCTATCTTATGTCATGATGCTCAGCCCTTTGAGCACAACAATTATTTACATGTATTCAATGCGGGAACAGAAATTCAAATGACAGAAAAACTTTATACAATACAATCCATTGATTGAATTTGAAAAAAAGGCAGATGTAATGTCTTTATACATAAAGGGGAATTCACATTCTTATAAGCATTCTGTCTTTTCAACAATCTGCTACACACTTCCGGTATGTTGACAGATGTATGTTGTACTTGACATAGATATTGGCTCATTTTGGTCAGGATCTAGTTCACTCCTTTGGGCTGCAAGATAAGAGAGGAAACATCTGTGTCACAGCACAATTCTATGCTAGATTTTTTTTCCCTTGCTTGGCCAAATATTTATTATTATTATTTACTTGCACAATATTTAAAACTTAGTCATAAATCCATAGATTAAACAGGTCATTATTTAATAGCCTTACCATATCTAATATATTGTTGGCCAGTGTACCTAAGATAGAGATACTGTTATATATCCCTGTGGGGAAATTGGTTTGCATCATAATCACAAAGGCATTTTATCACATATTTCATTAAAAGCACAATCAAACATTCTGAGCATTTTGTTGTGGACATTAAAAGATAACAATTTCTTTAGAAAGATCTTTCTTCGTTGTGTCATAGTGCTTATGACATCAGTCAATGGGTCCCATGTAAACTTGTGGTTAGACACTATGTCAAGGTACTTGTAATCTGTAACAGCTTATATTTGCTCTCCGTCGATAAGATCATGAACAGAGGATTGCAGCATTCCCAAATCTATTGACATTTCCTTTGTTCTAGAGGTGCTCAGGAGTAGATTTGACTTCCTACATCAGTTTAGGACGGAAGTTGTCGAAAACTGGCCCATGCTCCTCCTCCCTATTGTGTAGAAGGCTATCATCCACTTACTTAATAAAGTGTTCTCATGTTGAGTGTGCAGTAATTCAAGAAAGTCAGTATTGCATCCTCCACCCCTCTAAAGGCTTGATATGCAAATAACAAGGGGTCAGTGAGTTGCTGGGTTTGTGATACAATGCACCTTTTTACGAGATGCTCAAAGCACTTCATTACCAATGATGTCATTGCTATTGGATGAAAGTCACTGGGCTCTATGGGTCTGCAAATTTTTTTGCACGAGCACAATTGTAGATGTTTTTCATAGGGAAGAGACTTTGTGGAGATTAAAGGAGGGCATGAAATATCAGTAAATACCGATGCTAGCTGCTTAGCACAATGCTTTAAAACACAACCAGAATTATTATCAGGGCCTGGGATTTTCCGTGGGTTACATCCTCCGAGGAGTTCAAAGACTTCTGCCTCCTTGATAGTTAAGTTTGATGTGGCGGTCTCAGCACTGCCGCCACTCCCAAAGTGACAGAAGAAGGTGCAGAGTGCAGAGTGATTTGCCATCTTCAGTCCTTCATCATTGTGCAGGACAAGGGTATGGTTTCCCCGGTCCTTGTGTGGATTTTGTCATTGTTTTAATTCCATGCCATTCCATGTGATTGTCTTCGGCACTCGGCCTGTGGCCTCGTGCCTACGACCGAATCACAGCCGTGACGATATCACAGTACAACATCACTCCCTCTCGTGTGATATTGCTTAAATGTTGTGCATTGCATTTCAAATAAAAGTCCAAAAAATAAGTCCAAGGTCCATTTTTGGTATTTTTGGTACTCACTTTAGGGGGCTGGTTTACTCCAGAAACATACATACTGTTTATGTGTATGTTGAGGAACTGCTGTATCAAAATGAGTTATCCTTCCCCAGAAATTAGGGTTACGATATGTTTCTTTTATGATTCCAATCCATTCCTCTTTTGCTGTGGCTCAGCATTTAAATAACCTTTATCAGATCATTGATGGTTTAGTCACAGACTTTCCCAAAAAGTGTTGTGCTTTTCTTTCACAAATGTGGGAATGAAATTGTGTTAAAATGTACAAAACAGTAAAATTTATCTTGCATGGCCGGGCAGCTCTCTGGGTGCCCAGCACCCCGAAACCTCTGATCCTAGAATCGCCCCTGACTGAGAGCCACTTTAGAGAGTCAGCGTATGAATAGGGCTGCACTGTTTTTTCTTAAACTTTTTTTATGACATATTATACTATGACATTTATCATATACTTCACTATGGCTTTTAAAGACATTTTTATGACATACTTGGCAAAAGTACAACAATCCACAGTGATATAGCTATCATAACTCTCATAGTACATTCTAGTTTTCCACTTTTTAATACATTCAAAACTACTGAAATAGAGACACAGCACATTGATTGTACCTACTCACAGTGGTTGAGCAGCGGCTTCTGCTGGGGTACGGCAATGTCACTTGCACAAACCACAAGCAGAGCTGCAGTACACTGCAATGCTAGAACAAGTAGTAATAATAATGGCAATTTCTTAGGTTCATGTATGGTTATGATTACATTTGCTATTTCTTAGGTTCATGTATGGTTATGATTACATTTGCTAATGATTATTTCAGACTGTGCATGGTTGTTTTTCATAGCATATGTATTTTGTCAGTATTTTGAGGGGGACATTTTGAGTGGAACAGCCCGCTGCCTTTAAGATTCATCATCTCAAGACTAGCATGTTATCAGTAGACACACCTTCAAGGGAGTAGCCCTGTTGTAGTGGAGACACAAATCCCTGTTGTTGGGCTGATGTGTGGAGTCAAACCGAGTCAAGCCAAGCCAGCACATACAGTATGTATGGAAAAACTTTGTCAGGGAGGATTCATCACTAGATGTTAAAGAAAACATTTTTTATGGTGTTAATCTGGACAAGGTTAATCCAAAGGTTAACAGGAAGATGACAGTATTTTCTCCTGAACTTTGAATTTCAGCTGCACGAGTAGCTGCACTGATATGGAATATTTGTTTGTATGATTTGTTCTAGTGTCCCCAGTCTGGTTCAGTGGATAAAAAGACGGGGGTTTTCACCAAAGGACAGATCCGCATGTCTGCTGATATTAACAGAAAGGTTTGCTCTCCAGGTAAAGTCACTCCAGCGTACATACATTATGTGTATTGTATAATATTTGTTATTGTGTGATGGCATTATTTCATTAAAAAAACTGTGCATATTTACATTTTATAATTTGTTTTTGACAGGTGACACTCTATCTGTTGTTGCCAAAATCTGCAACTCCTCTTCCAAAAAAATGAAGCCCAAATTCAGTTTACATCAGAACATAGTGTACCGTGCCAACGGCTCCACTAACACCAATGACAAAAGTCTGTGTAAAATGGTTGGAGAGACTATCAAAGAGAACTCAGAGGAAACTGTGCCCTGCCAAATAAAGATTCCTGATGATGTCGTCCACACTCTCACAAACTGTGAAATCATCTCCGTTGAACATTACCTCAAGGTATGTAACAATGTAACGATGTTATTACGTCAACTCAGAAATGAAGTAACTGTTTTTGTTCACAAATAGTGGTGGTTAACTGTAACACAGACGATTCTTGGCTTTCATCACAACCTTCAACAATCATGAGAAATATGAAACAACATAACAGCACAGCAGCTTATTAAAACTACTTTATAATGCAAAGTTCAGACCAAAGACTGGCCAGTTGAAAGAGGCAACTACTACCACAACATTCTGAAATCCTGCCAGTTCACACCAATGCAACTAGATCTCTATGCAGCAGCTCTCTGTACTTCTGTTCCGATTTCCAGCTTTTCAGGCTCATTTTGTGGCTGAATATAATTTGTAGTTTATTAAAATATGAATGAGGATAGTGATATTGAGATACTGTCTACAGTTGCATTTGTAGTCGTGAAACAGTGAAAAACAAATAGAAAACCAGCATCAGATGGACATATTCATAATAAATATGTCACAATAATATAAATAACCAGCACGAATTAATTAGTCAGTGAGAATGTGTGTATGGGAGGGCCTAAGCACATAAAGCGAGCAGCAGCAGCAACCCACCGCCTGCCCTCCAGCACACCGTGAGGACAGACAGAGGGCTCTGTGAATCTGAGAGAAGTCATAGCACACCATTCCCAATCATTCCACATTTTGATGTATTTTTTTGCAAATGTGTTGGCTACGCTGTGGGAAGAGAAGCGTGCCAAAAAACGTAGCAGAAGATTAAGAATAATAACAATAATAATATTCCTTCTGTTGCACAGCAGGCACCCCAATTAATCATGTTTATCTGTCAGACAGTACAATCAACTTAGTTATAGTTCAGAATCAGAATCAGAAATACTTTATTGATCCCAGAGGGGAAATTATTTGTTTTACAGGTGCTCCTTGCAAGAGTGGAAAGATAAGTGAAAATATAAGAAATTTAACAAGAGTATTTACAAATATATAGTTCAAATAAACAGGATTATCAACAAAAAATAAAAGTAAGAATATATATATATATATATATATATATATATATATATATATATTGTAACCTAAACAAGATTATTTACACAATATATATATATATATAGTATAAATAGATAATACACAGAATATATACAGTCAAGGTGAATGGGGTTANTATATATATATATATATATATATATATTGTAACCTAAACAAGATTATTTACACAATATATATATATATAGTATAAATAGATAATACACAGAATATATACAGTCAAGGTGAAATGGGGTTATTGTACAAATTAAATTAAATTACTGCACATGTTGACAGTGGGTGAAATAGTCTCAGGGCCACTCAGAGGGGGGGAGTTGTACAGTTTGATGGCCACAGGCAGGAATGATTTCCTGTGGCGCTCAGTGGTACATTTAGGTGGTATGAGTCTCCCACTGAAAGTACTCCTGTGCCTGACCAGCACATGGTGGAGTGGGTGTGAGACATTGTCCAAGATAGTTCATAGCTTAGACAGCATCCTCCTCTCTGACACCACCATCGGAGAGTCACACTCCGTTCCCACGACGTCACTGGCCTTGCGGATCAGTTTGTTGAGTCTGTTAGTGTCCGCCACCCTCAGCCTGCTGCCCCAGCACACAACAGCATAGAGGATAGCACTGGCCACCACAGACTCATAGAAAATCCTGAGCATAGTCCGGCAGATGTTGAAGGACCTCAGTCGCCTCAGAAAATAGAGACGGCTCTGGCCCTTCCTGTAGAGACAGTCAGTG